>NC_058409.1:132372693-132387620 GCF_002201575.2 Neomonachus schauinslandi | reverse complement strand
CACATTCTGCATGGAGCACTGGGTGTTATGCACAAACAATGAATCATGGAACACTTCATCTAAAACTAATGATGTAATGTATGGGGATTAACATAAGAATAAAAAAAAAATTAAAAAAAAAAAAAAGAATATTCAATTGAGACTGAGATAGAGAAATAAAAGAAAATGGGAAATATTTGTAGTAAAAATGTAGGTGAGTAGACTTTAAAAAAAAAGTAAATTAAATTGGAGATGTATGGCTAAAGTGACTGAGTTTCAGGCTCTTTATTTTAGCTATTTGCATGCAAAAGTAATAGAGCATTGACAAACTATTGTGCAATCTGGTGTAATTGCTGCACCAGTGTAACCCTCATACTCCATGGAGGTATTGGTACACAAAATAACTATGATACTGGCATAACAAAGAAATAAAATTTAAAGCTGGATTTTATGTGATAAGGAAGAGAAATCAAAGAAATTATGGAACGCAGGTAGCGTTTTTACTATCTTGTCTTCTTTCAGGAGCTACCAGCTGTTATGCTCACACAAATAGATTAGTTGAAAAATACATTAACATGTACAAATTATGTCTTTACAGTGAAATTAATGACCAGTTCACTCAGCATAAAAGATAATTGTACAAAGGAAATACTGCATCATTAAAGTTAGCATTTATGCAACCCAAACGTGCCGAGTAATATGACAGTAGCTTTCTCAAAGCGGTATTGTATCCTACTAAAGTGCCTATCATTTAAAATGAAGAGCGATAACAAAATTCCACTCTTTTAAGGAGGAAAGAAAGGGTGCTGCTAAATTCATTCCTCTTGTTCTAAAGAATGAGGATTTGAATGGTCTTTAAAATCTTAGAACACATTTGTGTTTTATTTTTATATGATATCAAAATTATGCATTAAAGGAGAGTAATGGCCTGGTAGGATACTAAAATTGTTTAATTTTAAGGCAAACTGGCATAATTATATACAGATATTTTAATTTATGATATTAAAGTACTTTGGTACTTTTACAAAATTGGAAAGTCCCACAGAGTTCAAAGAACTAGACAGGAAGCTAGTATTCTATCCTATGACTAAATGAATTGGCTCTAGTTAACCACCTCCAAGTCAATGCCCGAAACAGAACACATATGGTCGTGAAATATTGAAGTTTTATAGACAGTTTATCAAGACTCTTGGAATGGGGATGCCTGGGTGGCTCAGTTGGTTAAGCATCTGCCTTCAGCTCAGGTTATGATCCCAGGGTCCTGGGATCAAGTCCTGCACCAGGCACCCTGCTCAGTGGGGAGCCTGCTTCTCCCTCTGTCTGCCGCCCTTCCTGCTTGTGCTCTCTCTCTCTGACAAATAAATAAATAAAATCTTTAGAAAAATTTATATCAATCCTCACTATGTATTAGTAAGTTATATATATAATGCACACTATTACATTTTTTCATAAAAATACCTCATTGTTTTATAGTATTTTAATTTGACTCCAACTTCACAGAAAAGTTGCAAAAGTAGTACAAGAATCTCCTAGAGACCTTTTACCTAAATACACTAATTTTGTCACTTGCTTTATCATCCTATTTCTCTTATTCTGTTTCTTTATGTTTCTCTATTTGTCCACTTACATGTGTGTATGTTTGTGTGCCACATTTTTTCTTGAAACATTTGAGATTAAGTTGGAGGTATCATGTCCCCCTACCCCTAAGTACTTTAGCATGCTCAACCTAAGAACAAGGTTATTGTTTTACACATCTACATTATAGTTATTAAACTGAGGAAATATAATATGAAATGCTATTAACTGGTCTGTACTCCATATTCAAAGTTCAACAATTTGTCAAAAAAGTCATATACAATTATTTCTCCTCAGCCAGAATCCAAACATGTTTAGTTGTCATTTTAGTCTCCATAAATTTTGAATAAATTATATTTTAAAATATGTAAGAAATTATTAAGTGGATATTGCCTAAAGATTTTTGTATTTTTATGGTAATTTCTTTTATGTGAATTTTTAAAAGAGAATTATGTTTGTCTAACATGTTGAGAAACAAAAAAGTTTTCAAAAAAAAATCTCTGAACTTAAATTTGAATAACAAAGTCTGACGAGTGCTGGGGAGGAATCAGAAATGACTGCATCAACACCTTTATCTTTGGCAAGAATCATATTCCATGGGATGCCTGGGTGGCTCAGTTGGTTAAGCGACTGCCTTCGGCTCAGGTCATGATCCTGGATTGGGCTCTTTCTCTCTCTCTCTCTCTCATTCTCTCTCTCAAATAAATAAATACAATCTTAAAAAAAAGAATCAGATTCCACTACTAATTATTGCATGCCCCAAGTGTTGGATACTAGACCAAGTGATCTCAGACACACTGATTCATTTATTGGGATCTACAATCTTTTGCATCACATGCCACTATCCTCAATGAATAGAAGCAAACTGGCATACCATGACGATACCAAATACTAACTTCAAGTGTACATAGTTGGTGCTTTTGAAACTGGAATTTGAATCCAGGTTCAGAACTCTACTTCAACAAATTGGTATAATGTATAACAGAAAATAGAGAGCACAAGATGGGGGAGGGTCAGAGGGAGAAGCAGACTCCCCGCTGAGCAGGGAGCCCAATGCGGGACTCGATCCCAGGACACCAGGATCATGACCTGAGCTGAAGGTTGAACAGAAAAGAATTGGAAATAAATGTAGATTAAGTTCCAGAAGTGAGGGATAACACTAATCTTGAATACAAGAAATGAGTGAGAATTTAGACTTTGAATGTAGATGTGCATAAGCACATATGGGTGCAAATGCTGACCCAGAGCAATAGTTCTGAATGTGATACATCTTATTCCTAAATTACACCTGTGTTGACTTTAATGATTGCATATCTGGGTCTCAATGTGGCATAGTTTTGTTTTTCCCCTAAGTATGCAGGGTGTTTTCATTTTCTATTGCTGCAAAAACAAATTATCAAAAAGTCAAACAGAGAAAGACATGTATCATATGACCTCACTGATATGAGGAATTCTTAATCTTAGGAAACAGATTGAGGGTTGCTGGAGTGGGGGGTGTGGTGGGAGGGATGGGGTGAAGATACTGGGGAGGGTATGTGTCCTGGTAAGCACTGTGAATTGTGCAAGACTGTTGAATCTCAGATCTGTACCTCTGAAACAAATAATGCAATATATGTTAAAAAAAAAAAAAAAAAAGAAGAAGGTAGCAGGAGGGGAAGAATGAAGGCGGGGAAATCGGAGGGGTAGACGAAACCATGAGAGACGATGGACTCTGAAAAACAAACTGAGGGTTCTAGAGGGGAGGGGGGTGGGAGGTTGGGTTAGCCTGGTGATGGGTATTGAGGAGGGCACGTTCTGCCTGGAGCACTGGGTGTTATACACAAACAATGAATCATGGAACACTACATCTAAAACTAATGATGTAATGTATGGGGATTAACATAACAATAAAAAACTAAAAAAAATGTGGTGGTTTCAAACAGCATTCATTTATTATCTCACAGATCTGTAGGTCTAAAATCTGGCGGGTTGGGGGATGCTCTCAACTGGGTTCTGAATTCAGAAAACCATAAGTCTGACATTAAGGTCTTGACCAGGCTGAAGAATTATCAAGAGGCTCTAGAAAAGAATCTGCTTCCAGGCTCATTCAAGTTGATGGCAGAATCCAGTTCCATCTTCCCTGCTAGCTGTCAGCCAGACATTGCTGTCCGCTACTGGAGACCTCCTGGATCCTTTCTCACATGGCCCACTCCATCTTCAAAGCCAGCAACTGTGTGTTTAGTGTTTCTCACACTTTAAACCCTTGCAATTCCCCTTCTGTTACCGGCTGGAGAAAATACTCTGCTTTTAAAAAGCTCTTGATTACATTGGGCCAGAATGATTACTCCAATATTAAAGTCAACTGATTAAAAGTTAATTTTTGCCAAGTCCCTGTGGTCACGTAAAGTAACATATTCCTGAGCATGATATTTATTATATTAAGATTCACAGGAATCGTAGGCAAAATTGTTGGTTGTGCGTGCAAGGGCACTTTTTTGAGTTCTGTTTCCCTTGCAGGAGATGTTCAAATATGTCCTAGACATATTTCACTAGCCTTTCTTCAGGGCAGCACTACCACTCTCAGAACAAATCTGCCTATTTTTGGGGTGACTGTCTTTGCCAATCCAATATTTAAAGGCTTTTCTTTTTCACTAAGGATTCAGTATTAATAAACTCTATCTGATATACTTCCTACTCTCTTGGTTTATGCAAAACTATTTTTTTCTAATTTAATTATATCCATGGGGCCACAGATTTGTCCAATTTTCATTGTTGCTGTTTTTCATTGTGAAGTTTTATTTTGTTTGTTTTACTTTTCCTTCACCATCCACGGGATGTCCACCAAGCCTCTGGAGTAAAATCTTTTCTTTTTTTTTTTTTAAAGATTTTTTTTTCTTTTTATTTATTTATTTGAGAGAGAGAATGAGATAGAGCATGAGAGGGGGGAGGGTCAGAGGGAGAAGCAGACTCCCTGCCGAGCAGGGAGGCCGATGCGGGACTCGATCCCGGGACTCCAGGATCATGACCTGAGCCGAAGGCAGTCGCTTAACCAACTGAGCCACCCAGGCGTCCCTGGAGTAAAATCTTTTCTCATAGTGCATTTTCTTCCTGTTGAGTATTTGCTCTCATGGATTCCATTATCATACCTCAAGATTTCCTTCTTTCTTTCTTTTTTAAGATTTTATTTATTTGAGAGAGAGAGAGAGAGAGCAAGAGAGCACAAGCAGTGGGGAAGGGCAGAGGGAGACGCAGGCTGCCTGCTGAGCAAGGAGCCAGACTTGGGGCTAAACGCAGGGCTCGATCCCAGGACCTCAGGATCATGGCCTGGGCTAAATGCAGCCACTTAACCGACTGAGCCACCCAGGTGCCCCTCTCAGGATTTATTTCTAATACTGATATCATCTTGCTATGTAGTCTTCCACTTATATTTGAGAGATCTTGCTAAATTCTTCCACCTCAAATGCCTGAACACTTTTGTTTAACCCCAGTATTTGCCAGTTAGAAAATCACAACATATCTGGGCACCCAAGCCAGAAATTTCAAATGTACTTTTTTTTTTTTGCTTCTCCTTTCTTTTACCTTCTTGTCAATTTTAACCAAAAAATATCTGCTGAATATATATCTTTTTGTTATTATTAAAAATTGCATCATGAATTTATTACCTATACACTTAAGTTGCTCAAAAAATGTTCTTATCTAATTACCTACACACCACTCTACATTATCTTTATACTCCAGTAACCCTAGAGATGTTAGTCCAAAAGTCATTATATCTGTAGATTACAAACAAATGGGCACCTAAAATAATATATTCTACTAATATAACAGAAAGTAGACTGTTGGTATTGAAGAAAATGGGCAATCATTTTGTTCTTACCCATTACATTGAATAAACTCTCATAAAAAACTTTAAAAAAATAGATCAAAGAGTTCATTTTAAATTTTAAAATATGTGTACTATATAGTCTGAGGGTTGTCTTAAACTTTTAATGATGCATGTCTAAAAAAGTAAAGGGTCTTTCATCCTTCATTTTGCACTCCAAATTGTTTTGGAGGTGGTAAGGTAGATTCTGGGTTTGTATAAAGGTAAATTATTGAAATGGCATGTTGGGACTCCTACGAACTGACAGTTCTCAGATGAAATCCTCTCCAGGAAATTCCCTTGCCCAACTTCTTGTTCATTTCTAGGCAACTGCCCACATCCAGTGACTGAAGGATGAGAAGTTATAGAGACTCAGCATATGCCTCAAGGCAGGATAATTCTGAAGGACGATTCATACTCTGGAGTCCCCATGATCATCCATGGCCTTGGCTGCAAATACCTCACTGCTTTGCAGTCCAACAACTCCCTCTGACCAAGCCTACTTCTTTCACTATTTCATAGGTGTTAAGAATCTTCTGTTACTACTTTAGCAATGTATTAAATATTTTAATAATTATTAAATAATGGACTAGGGTTTTTCTCTATCTCAAGATACCTGTCAGAAAAAAAAAAAATTCTATTTCAATGCAATCTGCTTAGTTGTTTTCATTCAATTACCATAATCCTCAGAAACAACGCCTCCAAACTATTTTCAACGAGACTGCATAATTTATGGTTTTATTTTTAAAAATGTTTTGACATAAAACATGTCTAAGTTATGCATCATTTAAAATAGTGATAATCTAGACCATGCTGTACGTCTCTAAGATTTGTTTGTGATTTTTCTCAAAAGAATGGATTCCCTAATGCAAGCTATTTAACAGAATCACCATCTGCCTGCCCTAAGGTTGAACATCTAGTGGAAGAGAGAGTCTACTGGGGAAATTTCCACATGCATTTCAGTTGAAAAGATAAGACTTCTTAACCTCTTGTCCTTTGTGCTTGGGGAAATGGAGTACCATTCAACACTGCTGGTTAAAGATACAGCTGGCTGATTCTGACCTTCTGGATTCTCACCAGCAGCTGGGAGAGTCCGGTCTGTGCTCCAGAGCCAAGAGGCTTGAAGTTCAGGCATCATCTTCTCACTGCCAGTTCCACTCTAATTATCTCAAGCCCCCATAATCTAATCCTAATTATCTCAAGATTTTTTTTGTTGTTGTTGTTATTTTTTTTCTGCCAGGACAACCTGGGTTGCATTTCCTCTATCAAATCCGTAGAATCTATTTATTACTAATCACCAAATGAATGATTTGAGTTCCAATATTCATAAATTCAGTAAGGATCATGTCAATATTGTGTATTTTTTTAAGAAAGCACAATCTGAAAACTTTCCATTGTGGAAAACAAGAGCTTTGAGCCACAGTTAGCAAAAATATGGGGGGGCTTTTATATTTAGTTATTAAATAAGAATAGGAGGGGGATAGAATAATCTCTAATTTTATCAGATTTACAAGAATGTTTGAATAATATCTTTTGACTACAATAATCCCCTAAAAACTTGCTGGGAGAACTGTTTTAAGAAAACCTGAACTAAATGCTCTAATTTCTTTCTTTCTTTCTTTTTTACTTTTTTTTTGTCCAGGCAATGGGACATTTAAAAGGGTTAGATAACTAGAGAAGCCTAGTGTACTTACTAAGACATCGAGTTGCTATTTAATAAGTTGAAAAAAGAAATGTGTATTTTTTGGTTCTATTTTAAAATATATTCTGTAACTCATACTTCCAAGAGTATTTCTGTTTCTTAAAGTATTTTCATAATTTTCCCCTTTAAATTCCCCACAGAAATGTGTGTGCTACTTTGCCATAAGTCAGAAACCACCACATATGACTTTTCCATTTTTTTTCAGTAGTAGGAATGAAAATGAACCACATTCTGCTTACTCTTATGTAAGAGTCCTAGGACCAACATCATCACTGAGTTGCATGATGAGGTAGAATAAAGGTAACAGATCACATGTCAATTGCACGTCTTACTTTGGAGTAATTAACCATGGCATCTATCATATTATGATGCCTACATTTGTTACTTTAAATACATTCATGCCTTATCTGGTACACTATAAGGGAAAATGCTCAATTGTTACAGCCTGTGTAATTGGTTAGAACAGGGTGATATTTTGGTCAAGTTTTGTTTTCTAGATGAAATCTCACTTTATCCATATATTATATAGAATTTTAAAGGAAACAGACCTGGAAATTGAAGTTTGTATGTAAAAATTTTGTTGAGGGGTGTTGTAAGGACTAACTATAGAGGCAGGAAGGAACACGGACTGAGCAAAGGGAGGATTTGACTGCAATGTCGTCTCAAATGGAAGTGTTGGCCAATCCCATGGGTAGCTCTCCTGGGGTTGGCCCTTCAGAATATTCATCCTTTGAGGTAGAGATCAGGCATTTACACTATCACATCATTTGATGCTAGGTGTCCTAGGAAAGGAGTGTTTCCTTGGGTAAGACAGCTTTCTTTGGCGAAGGAGAGTTTCAAAGTGTGGGACTCAGTAGAAAGATATCCACCAAACACTCGGTATTTAGGTGAATGAGATCTTCAGAGCTGACAGGTAAATTTTGATAGCACAACAGCATCACCATTACAGTCCATCTTTTGCTCTCTTCAGTTCCATATACTTTATATACTAAATTGTAAAAACTCTACCTCTAGGATTTGCGTTAGCCACATTTCCTGGGCTAAATTGCAACAGGAAGTTTAGTGGAATAAGTTTAGGCCCATCTCTGCAGCTGGTCTTGTAGATGCATCTGAAATCAATTGTCTCCTCTTTTTTTTTTTTTTTTTTCTTTTTAACTAATTCTACATTCTCTTCACTTTTGACAAGCATCTCCACTGTCTTAGGGACTTATCTGATATTTTGACCCAGAAGTTCTTGTGCATTTGACATCAACATTGGGTAAGAAAATACCAAGGGGCACCACAGAGCATCACATGGCTTTCTAGCAGGTTGTTTTCCATCACTGCATAATAATATTCAAACCTCCTCCTCATGATCAAGACCAAGGACTCTTGCAGAGATGATGATACCTTTGATTGATTTTATTTATATTTTTATCTTTTTTATTTATTTAATTTTATTTATTTATTTGACAGAGAGACAGAGTGAAAGAGGGAACACAAGCAGGGGAAATGGGAGAGGGAGAAGCAAGCTTCCCTCAGAGCGGGGAGCCCAATGTGGGGCTCGATCCCAGGACCCGGGAGTGAGCCGAAGGCAGACATTTAACAACTGAGCCACCCAGGCACCCCTCACTTTTGCGTGATTTTAGCTTAAAGTTTAAAGGGACTCTTGGTACATATCCTGGTAAAAGCCTTCTTCTTCAGGAAACTCAGATCTCTAACATTAAAAAAGAGAAATAAACAAAAATCCCATAACTGGTCATTGGAAGTAAAAATAAGTTTCAATTCTGCTGTTAACCCTCAGTTCTTAGATTCATATACTGAACTTTTGGGGATCACAGTACCATAGAAGGGTTGTTGATTTAGGGACTAATCACCTCCTGGAGGATAGTGCTCTGATTCTAGAAAGTTATTCTTTAGATTTGCACATTAGTTGAACCTTCCATAAGCTGTTTTATAAGCTGCTCTGTTTGGTCAGCAGCTCCTGGGTGATATGTACATGGGTGTGTATGTGTGTGTGTATGTGATAGGATCAGTTGATTCCATGCAAACCAAATACTGACACACTGCATTGCTCTAAAGTGGGTTCTGAGGCAATCCCATATCCCTTTATAAGTCCTGGAGGAATAGTGCTGATTGCAGCTCTGCAGTCAGGAGCTGTCCCTGGAGTAACTTCTGACTCTAGTCAAGAAGACTTGCTTCCTCTTCTGGGGTAGAAGGACTCCATTGTAATTAACTTGCCTAGAGGCCAGGTGGTCTCTTCATAGATGACGTCATATCACAGGTTAATTATTGGGTTTTTGTGCTTGTAACAGGAGCTAGGTCTGCCTTAATTAGTTGGAGATTATGTCATTGGGTCTTTTCTTAGCCTCCACCTCTGTTGCCTTAGCTACTTCATTTATGCAGTCATAACTCCAGCACTGTCAGTGGTGCATGCCTTTTGCTGGCTATTATCATGCACATACTATAAAGATCATATAGTATATCCATTCCTATAGTTATATTGACATATATGTTCCCAGACATCCTTGTCCCTGAACTTTTTTTTTTTTTTTTTTTTTTTTTTTGTGGGATCGGGGGATAGTAAGGAGGAGCAGGCTCCTGACAAACTTGCTCTTTGTTCATGATTTCTGTATGTATTCTTTCACCAGTGTGCTTCTCCCCACATAAAGTGAATGACCAAAGTTTTGCTTATTTGGGAGAATTTCTTGTCTCCTTTACCTTTCAGGTCTACCCCTGAGTGGAGTTTTTTTTTTTTAATATTTTGTTTATTTATTTGACAGAGAGAGACACAGTGAGAGAGGGATCACAAGCAGGGGGAGTGGGAGAGGGAGAAGCAGGCTTCCCGCGAAGCAGGGAGCCCGATGCAGGGCTCAATCCCATGACCCTGGGATCACGACCCGAGCTGAAGGCAGACGCTTAATGACTGAGCCACCCAGGCGCCCCCTGAGTGGAGTTTTAATACAGCAGCAGCCAGGCTTTTATTGGCTTGCAACCAAATACTGAGTCCCACAGACCCAAAGTCTGAGAAATAAAGAAATTACCAAAACGAGTTCAAGAAAAAAATAGAAAATCTGAATAGACTTACATCAAGGAAAGAAAATTTAATCTGAAATTAAAATATTCTCCCAAACATAAGTGTCTTCTTCCTTCCCCTAGAAAAGAACAACAAAAACATAAAACCAGCTCAGACAGCTTCAATAGCGATTTTTATCAAACATTAGCCAACCCGTCCTGGAGACCTAGATTCATGGGAAAGACATAAACGCCTCTCTCAAAATGAAGAATGTCAAAGGACTTTAAGGCCATATTTAAAAATCTCTACAGTGTGGTTGTAACAATCTTAAATCTGCTTCTGAAAATCTTCTGAAGGCATTTTTACTAGATTGTGCACAGCTTCAGATTATGGGGTTGCTTCAAGGGCATGATCTCTAAGTCCAAAAGTTGAAGACGACTTAAGTCTTTAATTTTATTATCATTAGAAAGAAAGTAAAGCTTGTGAATTTGTGGCTCTGTATGGACAAACCTAGACAAATGTTTTCACCTCTACCAAACTAAGGTAAAAGTGAATGTCTTCTTGTTTTTGTATATTTGCCTTATAGTGACCACAAGAGCAATCTAGAAGCTGAGAGACCTGAAGCAATTTCTTTTTCCACACTCCAATATTAAAGTCTAAAAAATAACTGCTACCTTTTGAACACTGAACTTGTAATGATAATTCATTATTTTTGATAAAATTTTAGGTTGGCATTTGTATGCCATGCAATGAAGTTACTAAACTAATTATAGATATTTTTGCATGATTTCTTCCCCAAAAGTTGGCTTATATAAGAGTTTCTGTGTAGATACCACTAAATTAGAAATGCACAGACAAAATTTGGTGTATTTTGATATCATGGAGAGTTTACTTCTACTTCCTTCCTTAGATTATGCTGTGGCTCATTGAACCATTTAACCATTCAGAGTAGAGACTTACATTAAGAAAGAAGATAGCAGAGATCTCTACATGATAGCAAAGCCTGGATAATACATTGAGCTTTATTTCAGTTTAAATATAAATTCCCTCTCACTGTTAAAGTTCTCATAGAGAGGGGCGCCTGGGTGGCTCAGTCGTTAAGGTCTGTGTTCAGCTTGGGTCATGATTCCAGGGTCCTGGGATCGAGCCCCACATCCGGCTCCCTGCTCAGCGGGAGGCCTGCTTCTCCCTCTCCCACTCCCCTTGCTTGTGTTCCCTCTTTCGCTGTGTCTCTCTCTGTCAAATAAATAAATGAAATCTTTAAAAAAAAAAAGTTCTCATAGAGATATCTAAGTCAATGTGAAGTTTTCTTTCATTTTTGGCAAAATCCCAAATAAAGTGAAATACAAAATTTTGCATGTTCAGTTTTGTATTCTTCCTGGACTCAGCAGTTTAATGCAGTTGTTTTTCTATGAAGGAAGGAAGGAGTGGCTCTGGTTTTCTTCTTTGACTACTGCAGCTTCGACACTCAAAGCTCCTTCAGGAGCTCAGAGACTAAATACAGTTGGGTGTGGAATTGTGGAAGATGCTATAAATTAAGTCTTCTCATGTCCCAGTTTCTAAAGTTCCAAATAATAAAATAAATAGAACAACTAAGAATAGCATCTAATTAGGGAAAATTTCAAAACATAGTTGGTAATACAGCACATTCCATTTCTCTTGGCTGTTACCAGTCATATACATGATTTCTATATACGTATATGTGTATGTATATATGTTTGTGTGTATTCAGCTACGGGTAGTGTTCCAAAAGAAGTTAATGGGAGCTCTCCCAGACAAAAGCTTTTAACTGGGGTGAGGGTGGACGACAGGTGAGAGTGGTTTTAATAACACCAGTGATAAATGGCAGAGTTGGTAGCTCTAAGAGCTTGTCCCTCCACTCCTCACTTCCATGTCTCCCCCCACCCCAAAAATGAACAAAAACTATCAGATTAAAAATGTCAAAACTTTAGAAAGTAGTTAAAGGTTTACAGCAACAAAGCAAGCACTGAATCGGGAAATCAGTAGCTTAAAAATCTCAGGAAAGCTTTGCACCATGTTTATTTACCTTTATTCCTATCTTGCTCTCAGGTCGGCAGTGGATGTATCAAAGACAGAAGCCTGCTTTTTCTGTGTGAGACCATGGTCTCTGGTTCCAGAGGGAGCAGAGCGGACCTTGCTCTCTAAGAACTGAATCTGTCTGTGTTCACCATTTTGGGGGCTGCCTTCACTGAAGGATTGAAGCAAGAAGCTTGCATTTGTGTTAGCTGACGTGGAAGTCTCTCAGGGTAGAAAAGTAGCTTTCCATGCACAGGGCAGTCTTCAAAAACAGCGAAAAGCAAAAGAATAATCCACCAGCACCTGGGGCAAAGATTACAATTGAGGCAAACAATAAATACGCTGGAAGTCTAGGAGGAGAAGCTATGAAGAGAGAGTCTGTGGAGAATTAGGGCATTGTAAAACACCCCTCTATATTAGGAACTTAGAAAGCCATATGTAACACAGGGAATGGTGCACGCTCAAAAAAAAAAAAAAAAAATGAGAAGACCCTAAAGTTTTCATCTGTGGCCGATCTTTATGCTGAGTACAAGCAGGAAATAAAGGCTGAAGCAGATTTGTAAATAGCCTGACTAAGCATTGAAAATGTGTCTTAACACAGCACCACCCTGCAAAGACTTGAGAGAGTTTTTATTTTTTAATTTTTATGTGTTATTTTTTTGTTTCAGACATTCAAGGAAACCTTATCCACATACTGATAGTGTAGGCAGTTGGCTAGATAGGAGCAGGGAAGGAACGCTTTCTGACTGATAAAAGGGCAGAGCACAGAGGAGGCTCAAAAGTGGCCCAGGCTTCAAAAGGGCAGCATGAAATCTCCTGCAATCAGCAGGTGCTTAGAAAACAAAGACCTGCTGGGACTGGTGGTTACTGCAAGGTCATGGCTGTATCCCTTGTCAGACATTTGAATTTTGAGGAGCATGTAATGGGGAGTGGGTAATGGCTTGGGGATGATAAAGCAGAGAGCTGGATCTCCCTTCATGGCCTAGGTGAAGGATAACTTTGTCCTAACGGTGAAAAGTCTTAGGAGGGTGACATTCTGGGGAGAACAGAGCAAGCCAGAGGTAACTGGATTTTTACAAAGGCTGCCAAGGGTTCTAACCCTGCCTCATGTCTGATAGGAAGGATGTGATCAAACCCTCATGCTGCCTCATGGGGGGTTTAGCCATTAAAAAGAGGAAAAAATAAATCATAAGAATTGGAAAAGGGAGTTCAAAACTGTCATTATGGCAAATTATGTGATTATGTACTATGTACAATTCCAATTAATCGAAAAACAAATGTTAGAATCTATAATTTAATTTTATAACATTGCTGGCACAATGCCCATATTTAAAAATACACATTTTTAATAAACCATGGGCTAAGGAAATTAAAATGGAAATTAGAAAATATTTTCGAAGTGAATGATAGTTGAGATATTTATATAAAAATTTATAAGATAAAGCTAAAGGAGTGCTTATAGAAAAAAAAATATAGCCATAAACATTTAAATTAGAGAAAAAGAAAGGCCAAAGTTAAATGACTTCGCTTTTACAACTTGACAAGCTGATTTTAAAACTCTGATGGTAATTCAAAAGGCAAAAAGTAGTCAAAGCAGTTCGAAAAAAAAAAACAAAGCAGAAGGACTAAAATATTAAATATCAAACTGAGTAATGGAACAGAATGAAAGATCATAAATAGAACAATATATGCATGGTTACCCGATTTATAACCAAGAGAACAGCCTATTACAATGGGAAAAGGATAGTCTTTTAAAAATATGGTATTGGGTATATTGGATATAGATAAGGAAAAACAAGTTTCTGCCTCTTATCCCCATCCTCATGACCCCCAGAAATTCTACCCTTGGGCATGTACTGTACAGGAAAAAAAACAACAACCAAGAAACATATTTTCACACACACACAGACACACACACACACACAGTACAAAAGTATCCACAGCAGATTTATTCACAATAGTCCAAGAAAATGAAACTACTCAAATGCTTATTTACAGGGAATAGATAAAAAGTTGAGTTATATTTACAGAATATGATACAAACATTAATTAAAATAATCTGCCACTTTTGGAGCAATGTGGATAAATCACGTAAAAATACTACTGAGGGAGAAAAACCCAGACAACAAAGACTACTGATCATCTGATTTCATTCACAAAAGTACCAAGGTAGACAAAAGCAATTAGAATTCAGGACAGGGGTTAGTATTTTAAGGTAGTGTGTGCAAGGGGGCGCAAAGGGAATTCCTTGTGTGTTCTGTTCTATTTCTTGATCTTGGTGCAAGTTTTCCAGATGTGTTCAATGTGTTAAAATTTATCTAACTGTACATTGAAAACATGTATACTTTTCTGTATATACATTAAACTTTCACAAAAGGTTATAAAAATAAAAAGGACTGGTCATTTGTGCTGCTGACTTGTTTTCTCCATACTTTCAGAAACCTAAGTCTTGGGGCACCTGGGTGGTTCAGTTGGTTAAGTGGCTGCCTTGGCTCAGGTCATGATCCCAGGGTCCTGGGATCGAGCTGCACGTCGGGCTCCCTGATCACTGGGGAGCCTGCTTCTCCCTTTTCCACATCCCCTGCTTGTGTTCCTGCTCTCGCAATCTCTATCAAATAAATAAATAAAATCTTTTAAAAAAAGAATTAAAAAAAAGAGCTAAGGCTTAATGTTACTCTCTATATGAAAAAGCCCAATTAGGAAAAAAAATATATATATTTAAAATTATATATATATATATGTGTGTGTGTGTATATATATATATATATATATATATATATATATATATATATATATAT
>NC_058409.1:132311008-132372683 GCF_002201575.2 Neomonachus schauinslandi | reverse complement strand
ATATATATATATATATATATATATATATATATATATATATATATATAATTTTTACCAATGCTTTTCATCCAGAGGAGATTTAGTCCCCAGAGGGACATTTGGTAATGTCTAAAGTCAGTTTTTGATTCCAGCTATCACAGGGGGATAGGGAAGGGTGATATTGATATCTAGCAGGTAGAAGCCAGTGACGTCTAAACATCTCAAAATGCACACAACAGCCCCTACACAAAAATAATTTGACCCAAAATGCCAAAGACACCAAGTTTGAGAAACTCTGACTTAAATTATAGGCTTTTTACTAAACGTGTGTTTAGGAAAACAATGAAGCTTTCTTTAGCTGTATTCTGTTGCTGATGGAATGCCCAGGATGCTCTCTTTTGAGACTCCGTGGATGTCGCATGCTTTTTGCAAAATGCTGCTTGACAACATCTTGCCTTCCCTCAGGTTTTATTTCCCTGAATATTAATTAACCTTCACGACTGCACATTAATTCCAAATATGCATTAACATCACATCACTTTTTCTCCTTTCTCTGACCTGACTTTATCTGCAGAAGCTTATTGTTTCCTCAGACCCAAATGAAAGTCAGATCAGGGAGCAAAATCTTGTTCAAGTCAAGGTAAATAGACATGGAGGCTTTTTCCAGTTACCAGCCATCTAAAGGACCAAAATCCCCTCAAATTCTTTTCAGTTTTACTATTCTATTTCCATCTCTGTAAAGTTGAAAAAAAAAAAAAAAGTTTGAGGTCAGGGTTTCTTGACTCTAGCAGAATTGTTCTTTCTGAAGTTCACAAGAAGTGTGTTGCACTAGAAATTTAAGTTCTGTGAGGAGGTTAAAACAGGGAAGAATTCTCCATCTCAGTCAAAACTAGTGCCCTCCTTTCTGTTTTATGCATTAGGAACAACCCCTAGTCACAAAACTGCCTATTTTTTGAATTCCAACAATCATACAGTCCCTCTGACTCTACTCACAAGACTACACAATAGATTACAAACCATGGTAGATTTTTAGTGCTATTTGACACCAATAAAGCCAAGAAAACAGGGATTCCTACAAATCATTTTCCTTCACTGCTTCATGAATTTTTAGAGCTGGTTCTATGAGAAAAGGGGCAATCCAATATGAATCAAAGTATAAATTTATTATTTGTTATGGAAGTCTTCCAAACCTCAATTGTAAATTTTCTTATGAAAGTCAGTAATCTGCAGTTTGGTTTGTAGAATAAGCAGAAAGTTTGAGACAGACTACATCAGCAAAGGGATTATGGAGAAAGGGAGAGCAAGGGTTTATTCCCTCAAAAGGGTCATCACTTATATTCTGCACCCAGGGGGACGCAGTGGCCAGATTGACATGTAAGAGCTTGTGCCTTACAAGACTCAGTGATCTCAATCACTTCTCAGTGTGGCCCAGGACATTGTCTTAAATCTTGATCATTCAGATTATTCTATAATTTTTTTCTGGTATAGTTAATTTTTGGTGTTTTCTAATCTGATTGTGGTAGATGGCTTGCAAAAATACTTGCAATTGACAAGTTCCAGGCTGAGGCAGGAGATGGGGTGCTTGTCCTCGCAAAGCAGACCCTGAGAAGAGAGGGGTCCCCTGAGCACAGAAAAGTTGAGGAAGCTCAGGGGCAGCCATTTTGGCAGAACATGGCATGACCTGCTGCCTTAGAAGATACAGCTGAGATGCTAGTGGACTTTGTAGAGGCATTTAAGATGGAGAACAAGCATTGGTGTGACTGGCAGGTCTCCCAGGAGGCCTCCCACAAGATCTCCAGGTTACCCTTAAGCTTAGAAACACATTACTGATTAAACATAGAAATGCAGAATTCCCTTCAGAAGTTGACAGCCAATCAGGAGCACTTAACAGGAAACCGAGTAATTGACTAAGTAGGTGGAGCTTCTGCAGCAGATGCATGAACCATCTGCAGTGTTATCAGCATTGGGATGTCCTAGCAAGGTTGTGGGATCCAGATGACTGGATATTGGGTATTATTCTTATGTTACTAGATGAGGAGACAAAAAAGAACCCTGGTTTGTCACATAGTGGCTCTAAATGTCCCTAGGTGTTCTTAGGCAAGCAAGCTGTTCTGCAGTGTTTCCTTATTTCACTAAAAATTGCCTTCTGCTTGGAAAAGTAGTCATGAAACATATTTTTATTCTTTTTTTTTTTAGTGTTTATGAGAAGTAGTGATAAAATCTTCCCATTCTTACTCTCAATAGGCTGATTTTCTGGACCCAAACAATAAACACCTGATTAATTATACTGTCATCAGTAGAAACTACAGTTAGCTTTTCATTCAAAGATGTGGATGAGAATTTGTCATATTTTCATATGCTATCTTTTTTTTTGTCATATCCTATCTTGAAGCCATAGTAAGCAAGTTCCATATTTATTGACAATAACCATTCTATTATGCACCCCTTATATATGGTAGCTTCTCTGTGTGTTTCCTTTAGTTTTAGCAAAAAGTAAATATTCTAGGGAAAAAATAATCTATATAAAGATAACAGGATTTGTTTTGAGAATGGTAAGTCATACAGGATCTTATTAACCGACTTTCAGAACTCCCCATTGTTTCTTTCTCTCCCACTTAGCATCACTGTTTCTCTGGGGACAAGTTTACTACCTCATTCACTTATTTTGAACAGGCAATTCATTTTCCTTCCTAATTAAAAAGGAAGTTAATTTAATTAGCTGAACTAATTACCATCATTGCTCTTAGATGGACTGATTTAATCCAGACCACCTTGTGATTTTCTGGACCCAATGTTCATTTGTTCATCTTCATCCAGTCAGTAACCAACCTCATGTTACTTCTTGGGACTCCAGGCCATGAGAAAAGGAATTCTTGTGAGAAAGAGCTTAGATATGTGATATGTTCAGTATACCAGGGATACAGTATTCTACTATACGATATACTTGTGGTATGTTCAGTATACTAAGAAAGCAAAGAGACACCCTGTGTGTAATTGAAGCTGTTTTTTTTGTGACACAAATATCCACAGGTGAATGATATTTTTAAGCAAAGTTCACCACCCTAGATGTAGTTGTGAAATTAACATATATTTGTATCAATATGTTTAAGAGAAGTTCTTGTATACAAGGGATACTGCTGGTAACTAACTTCTTCCACAAGCTTAATTATTATATAATCCCTCCATTAGGAAAGTCAAGTACCTGTTCTGCATTCCTAACAGCATAGCTGGTGTCCTGTAATTGCATTCTGATTGCTTCCTGTACAATGTTCCACACAGATCTCTTCACTAATAAATACAGGTTGGTTCTATCAGCTTCCCTCTCCAGCCAATGGATGCACTCTCAGAGTTGGAAAAGGAATCTAGATAAGGTTATATGCCATTATAGAAACTCCTGATATTCTTCTAGTGAATTTCACATTTACAATGTACTTATTCATGCATTATCCTCCTTGATTTTCAAAATGGCCATATGAAGAAATAAGCGCATTTTTAAAATGTTCAAGCTAGACCAGAAACATTTAAATAACGACATCATTTGGAATCAGGTCTGCTCATTAGAAGCAAACAATGAATCATGGAACACTTTATCAAAAACTAATGTTGTAATGTATGGTGATTAACATAGCATAATAAAATTAAATAAAAGAGAGAAGCAAACATCAAAGCAACAGAGGATTTTTTTTTCTTTTAAAATTGTCTCTCATGTAGAGAAATAGAAAGAGGATCTCTAGGACTGTTCTGGCAGCTCTGCTCTATAAAGTCCTGAGGGACGAAACATTCCCAAGTTTCTTCTTTTTCTACATGATCTTCGTAATACAATTCAGGAGGAGACTGCAGCGAAGTACACATTCCAAGTATCTGCAAAAAAAGAAGTATAAGATACATATAGTAGTTGTCTCTTAGGATTCCTGGAAGCTGCCATATGAAGCGATTTATGTGTATTGGATAGAATTGGGACACTTGGGATGCTGGGGTGGCTCAGTTGGTTAAGTGTCTGCCTTTGGCTCAGGTCATGATCCCAGGGTCCTCGGATCGAGTCCCACATCGGGCTTCTTGCTCAGGGGGGAGCCTGCTTCTGCTTTTCCCCCTGCTTGTGCTCCTCTCTCTGACAAATAAATAAAATCTTAAAAAAAAACCCAAAAAACTGGTACACTTAGGAATGTTTAGCTTCAACAGAGGTTGGGAATTGTAATGTTTATTCTTGGTGAAACTTCAGGTTTCTGTAAATTTAGAAAGAGGGGCTATATAGAATACTAAGGGATTACTATCATTCTATCACAAGAATCAAACTTATATAAACAATTTTTTTAAAGATTTTATTTATTAGCCAGAGAGAGAGAGAGAGAGCATAGCAGGGGAGTGACAGGCAGAGGGAGAAGCAGACTCTCCACTGAGCAGTGAGCTTGATGTGGGACAAGATCCCAGGACCCTGGGATTATGACCTGAGCAGAGGGCAGATACTTAACCAACTGAACCACCCAGGTGTCCCCAATTATTATTAATTTTAAAGATTTTATTTATTTATTTATTTATTTATTTATTTATTTATTTATTTATTTATTTGAGATTGAGCAGGGGGAGGGGCAAAGGGAGAAGGAGAGTCTCAAGTGGACTCTGTGCTGAGCACGGAGACCAAGGCAGGGCTCCATCTCACAACCTTGAGATCATGACCTGAGCTTAGCCGACTGAGCCACCTGGGTGCCCCCATAAATAATTATTAATACTACTTTCCAGAGGAATAAAAATATAAATATTAATTCATTTTAATTTAATTTTTATTTCTTTTTTTTTTAGATTTTATTTATTCACAAGAGACAGAGAGAAAGAGAGGCAGAGGGAGAAGCAGGCTTCCCGCTGAGCAGGGAGCCCGGTGCTGGGCTTGGTCCCAGGACCCTGGGATCATGACCTGAGCCAAAGGCAGACGCTTAACCATCTGAGCCACCCACGCGCCCTAATTTTTATTTCTAAAAGGTTATTTATTTACTTATTTAAGAGAAAGAGAAGAAGAGAGAGCACCAACAGGGGGAGGAGCAGAGGGAGAGAAGCAGACTCCCCGCTGAGCAGGGAGCCCGATGCAGGGCTCGATCCCAGGACCCTGAGATCATGACCTTAGCCGAAGGCAGAAGCTTAACAGACTGAGCCACCCAGGTGCCCCTTAGTTCACTTTAATTTTAATTAATTTTCACTTTTAATATTAATTTTAAAGCTTCTCTTAATTGAGTGCAACTATATTTCAGAACCTGTGAAAGGTTCAGAAATTGTGCAAGACTTAGCAGGCTTATGTTGCTTTCGAACTTGGAAATTCTCTTCCACTGAAAACTATACAGCATGGACCACATTAAAGAAGGTGACCCATATTTGCATGAAAATCCTACAAAAACAATACTCTTTACTTGGGTCCTTGTACAATGGTGCTGACCAATATTAAATGCCTTTTAGCCAGTGTGCTGAAATTAAAGGGACAATAATTAAAATTTGGAAATGGTGCCTGACGGTATGACTACATTCTTCATAGCAACATGTTCTACAGATTATTCTAATTTCAGTGATTTACAAAGTAAATATTCTAATCCTGTTAATCATGCTTTTTTTTTTATTTAATATTCCTCTGAGGGAAATATATTGTGTAGGACAGTGTATTTCCTGAGACTACTGGGAAAGGTTGTATTTGTGTGCTCTCACCAGGGTACTAAAATGTGACTATTTCTACTAAATGAAGCAATTATCTATTCCTCTCACTTGTTTCATTTTTTTCAGTCTAATTCCAAAATGAATACTAATTATAAGTAGTTTATCTTTGTTTATTCAGTGACCTATCTGAAATTTATTGTCATTATAGTGAGAACTTCATTAACAGGAAAAGAAGGAATTCTTATCCATGTGTCCATGTGTAGAGATAGAATACCTTTGATGTAAATGAGAGGCATGTGTCTTGATGGAGGAGGCAGTCAGTTGGGGCTGCTTGTCTAGGCAAATTATAAATGATGCCTGCATAAAGGATTTCGAGGATACATTCAGTTCAGTGGCATGGATACTATTGTTATGGATAAAAATGTTTAAAACTCATGAATGACTTTCTATCTTTTTATATTTATGTGTCTTTTTTTTTATAGATTTTATTTATTTATTTGTCAGAGGAAGAGAGAGAGCACAGGAGGGGGAGTGGCAGGCAGAGGGAGAAGCAGACTCTCCGCTGAGCAAGGACCCCGATTCGGGACTCAATCCCAGGACCCTGGGATCTTGACCTGAGCCAAAGGCAGACGCTTAACCGACTGAGCTACCCAGGCGTCTCTATATTTATGTTTTAGTTGGGGAAAAAAAAAAATAGCAGCCCTTAGTAGATACGTTTTTTTCTGGGCATACTACATTCATGAATGGGTTCAGATTCATGTAGGCTGTACTTATGCTCAACAATGTTGGAGACGTTAGAGGTCAAAGGGTGAAATAGGGTGGTCAAAAGATACATCAGGTCATGGCAGAGAGAATATCGAAGACAAACTGGTTTTAGCAATTGCTTTGCTTTGTCTGGCTTTGGTATGTCGGTTTGAGTCAATTTTATGGGTGGTGATGTTTGCACGAGTGTTTTTCTGTGTGAATGCTCGGAAGAGTTTGTGTTTGAAGAGATAATAAAAATGTCTGCAGGTTGGAAATGAAAGATTTTAAGACTTAAGGAAAATCCCACGTGTCTGCTTTGCTTGGACTATCTGGTTATAATAGCTACATTGCAGGGGAAAGGGTCAAGGAGACAGTTTCATACGCACTGGCTGATTTGCTCAGTTTTATCATTTCATAAAAGATTTTTCAAGTAAATAATATGAAAGGACTTTTTTTCTTAATGCTAAATAGAAATAAAAGGCACGGTTAAAAGATCAATTATGTCTGGGTGTCTCTCTAAATGTCATTTGCTTACTGAAAAGTGTGAAAAACTGTCATCTGGCTAAAAATCCCATAGCCAAAGTGTTTACCACAGTTCAACTGAAAGTAAATATACAATATATCCTAATTATTTCTAACTTTGCAAGGAAACAAAAAATCTTTCTTGATCTGAATTTTTGATATCTTTCATATATATATAGTTTCAGTTATTATAGGCCTTATGGAGAACTACCATTTTTCTGTTGTTAAAAAAAGAAGAAAAATGACTGAGGCCATCAAATCTTTGCCTCTTTCCAGTTAGAAGTACCAAACTACCACTTTAAACTAATTAATCAGCTAGAATATTATATATTCAAATATGTATGTTATAAAAATAAGTAATAAAAATATTTCTTTAGTTTCAGAACATTCTCTGGGCAAGGTCATGTTAATTCTCAGTTTCTTTGAAATTTGTCTTACTTGGGAGCATTAATAAAACACATCTTGAAGGATTGTCCATATAATTCGTGATAATATCGAAGCAACTTATCTCAATATAAGCTTGTTTTTTTTTAGTAAAAATTGGTGTTTTTGGAATAAGCATTCAGCCATGTGGATATATGTTAGAGGCAGTAGTTTTCTTACTAATTCTAATTTGGCATAATATAGCATGTTTCTAAAACATTTTAAATAACTGGCATAATATACATACAACTCTTCTAAAATTTTTGTGCTTACAAATGTTATCCTTTGACAACTGAAAAAAACGATGTGCTTAGCAATTCTGGGGTGGAGTCTTTGGGTTTTTCCACATAAAGTATCATGTCATCTGCAAAGAATGAGAGTTTGACTTTTGAATGCCTTTTATTTCCTTTTTATGTCTGATTGCTGAGGCTAGGACTTCTAGTACTATGTTGAACAACAGTGGTGAGAGTAGGCGTCCCTGTCGTGTTCCTGACCTTAGGAGAAAAGCTCTCAGTTTCCCCCCATTGGGAATGGTATTCACTGTGGGCTTTTCGTAGCCAGCTTTTATGATATTGAGGTATGTACCCTCTATCCCTACACTGTGGAGAGTTTTAATCAAGAAAGGATGCTGTATTCTGTCAAATGCTTTTTCTGCATCAATTGAGAGGATCACATGATTCTTGTCCTTTTTTTTATTAATGTGGGGTATCATGTTGATTGATTTGTGGATGCTGAAGCACCCTTGCAGCCCAGGAATAAATCCCACTTGGTCATGGTGAATAATCCTTTTAATGTACTGTTGGATCCTTGGTGAGAATTTTGGCATCCATGTTCATCAGGGGTATTGGTCTGTAATTCTCCTTTTTGGTGGGGTCTTTGTCAGGTTTTGGGATCAAGGTAATGCTGGCCTCATAGAAAGAGTTTGGAAGTTTTCCTTCCATTTCTGTTTTTTGAAACAGCGTCGGAAGAATAGGTATTGTTGAACAACAGTGTAAATATACTAGTTAATACTACTGAGCTGTACAGTTAAAAATGGTTAAGATGATAAGTTTCATGTTATGTGTTTTTTACCATATTTTTAAAAAGTAAAAAAAAAAGTCTTATATAGACATTTTTAGAAATAAAAATTTGAAGAGCGTTCTTAAGTGTAGCTGAGATTAAGGTAAATGGGACGACCTGTGCTACCACCTGTGACAGTCTCATTTTATTCCTGATAACAGGAGATGGAAGGAGTAACAGAGGGCTCTACTAAATCTATTAAATCATTTTCTGGCAAGGACTAGAAGGTCCACCTGGGTAGAAATTTGAATAACATTTAATGAAAGGTCTGTTCACAGAGGCCTGGGCAGCGTCAAGGTGACCAGTGAGGATATTGAAATTTCCAGAACCTACCAAGAATGAAAAGCATTTTATATCACCCACCAGTCTGCAGGAGCAAGAGAGAAATGAGAGGAAAATATTCTGGTAGTTCTCACCTGCAGTCTCTGATCTGCCACTCCCCTTGACTGAACCTTAAGAGTAAGCCAATAGCCAAAGGTGTGGGCTGATGCTCTTTGGAAAAAGTCAAAATACCCTTCCCCACAGAGCAGGGCAGAGAAAGGTGAGTGTATCTAAGAAAAAAAGCAAATAAACATTAATAACGAATATAATACTATTATTATGTTATTCTAGATTATAAAGACATAATGTTCCTTAATGACATTCTTCATCAACATAATTCATTGACACAGAGAATATCTAAGTCAGACAAGAACAGGGACAAAAGTTAAAAAAAAATAACAATATTGGATTCTTTTGTCTTTAAATTCACTAAGAGATCAGTCAGAATAAGTACAACATGTTGCATTTCCATTACCATAGGGAGTAGCATATGCAGATTACAAGGTTCAAGAGGCAAAATAATAAATGGTTCATATTGTAAGTGTTAAATATAAACAATCTGCAGCAACAAATTATTTCACATGAGGTACTGGAGCTGTCAGCGAAATATGTGAGAATGGTTTCAGATTCAAATACTGGCTGTCTAAAAAGGTAAAGGGTGTACATTTTTGATTCCGAAGTATGGCAAGAATAGTAAAATGTAGAAATTGAAATACTTATTTTTAAAATTATTATTATTTTTTTAAGATTTAAGATATAAGAGAAAGAGAAAGAGAGAGCAGAGGGAGGGGCAGAGAGGTTGAGGGAGAGAGAGAATCTCCAGCAGACTCCCCTCTGACCATGGAGCCAGATGCGTGTCTTGATCCCACGACTCCGAGATCATGACCGGAGCTGAAACCAAGAATCTGACACTCAACCGAGGATCCATCCAGGAGCCCCATAGAATTTGAAATATTTTAAAATTATCTTCCAAGTTTTAGATTATAGAACACACATGCCTAGGAGATTTTTTTAAAGATAACTATAAAGTATTTGATTTTCAATATTTTAACCCAATTAAGTCCCGAAATTAGAAGTTACTGGAATTAGAGAATGGGGATTGAAATACTTGCAGGAAGTTGAAGAAAATACTTCTTTCCATTTTCCAACCCTTTATTACTAATAATTCATGTTCCCAAATACTCACCTTTATCCTGTTGATATGAGTTATATTGAACTATATTAACACTTAATTAATAAAATAAATGATTGGATTTCTACATAGTTACACTTTCCTAGAAATCCTTCCACATAATCCAAGTTTCAATAACTTTAGTGATTTATTTGGAAGGTGTAAATAAACTTTTTTTTTTTTACCACCAAATCAGAAAAAACCTTTAAAACTCTTAGAGCTGACAAAAATAACTGCATAAGCGACTAGAAATGAAAACAGCATTACAAGCGGAAATGACAATTCATGTTAAATTCCAATGACTTTCCAACTCTAAAAGTAACTGTTAACATTTGTTCAACTCATTGGAAAACATCAATATTTGTAGGCCATTATTAAAGGCATTGAAGTGATAAGAGATTGAATCACACTCTTCATCTATGTCATCTGTAAAATCTAGGCTGCTTTAATTTAAAATATGTCATCCAGGGAAAAAAGTAACTCTGGTGTTATCATTGTTATTACAAGGTTTCATATTCTATATGTTCAATATTTTTCTTGAAGTATTAAATAACAAGTAGTATTTAATAATTTGCAGAAAAAAATACAACAGGTGATTTTAAATGCACCCTGCCTGCCCTCCTCACTCACCATGGGAGACATTGCAAACCAAATTATCAAAATAATAAGTATTAAAATATACAGTACCATTTTTTTAAAAGCAGGAGTGTAATATAACTTCTAACTTGCAAGAATCAGAAAAAAATCAGAAAACATTTATCAGAATGGGAAAAACTCATTTAAAAAAAAGAATTAGCAAATATTAACCATTATAAACAAATAAAATAAAGCATGGAGAAATTATAAAAAATATATAAGCAATAACAATAAATTTAAATGTATGTATTTTGCCCATTAAAATGGTAGATATCTTTGATAGGTAAATACATCTCTATGATGTTTACCAGAGACAAATTAATTTACAAAAACAGAAGAGTTATATAAGGAAGGAGTAACAAATTTTGAGAAAAGATTTAAATTATGATTTAACTTCAAAACTTTTTGCACGTTCGTAACACCCAGAACTACCTACAGAATGCTTTGTGGGGGAAAATATGTATATATAGTAATTTTTATTCTTTTTTTTTAAAGATTTTATTTATTTATCTAAGACAGAGAGAATGAGAGAGACAGAGAGCACATGAGAGGGGGGAGGGTCAGAGGGAGAAGCAGGCTCCCCGCGGAGCAGGGAGCCCGATGCGGGACTCGATCCCGGGACTCCAGGATCATGACCTGAGCCGAAGGCAGTCGCTTAACCAACTGAACCACCCAGGCGCCCATAGTAATTTTTATTCTTGTTTCAAGAAAATTCCTTAAAACTGGCCCATGATACTTGTCTAGTAGCCTTTGTTCTGGACCTATATGGAAGTTGGTTGAAACCATTTATTTTTTCCTTGTTTGCAAAAAGCTATTTGCAAAAATTACTATTCTTGTTAATAACATGTTGTGTGCCCAGACCTTCTGGAAAATTACAATGGCGTGTTTAAATAAACAAACAAAACATACCTAAACAAAGAATTATGTCTCCTATTAGCTTCTTTCAGAATCTTTTCCATATGCTTTGAGAAGATGAGAATTATTGAAAAAATTTCACCCCTTACAGATCCGTTGCTATGGTACACTGATCTTTTCTCATTTCATGATAATAGGAAAACTAAGAAATAAAGGTTACTGTTGCAAAATTAATATTAGGAAAAATATAAGCTAGGGTTTTAAATACTTGGATAAAAACTATTTACAGATGGGGCACCTGGGTGGCTCAGTCGTTAAGCGTCTGCCTTCGGCTCAGGTCATGATCCCAGAGTCCTGGGATCGAGCCCCGCATCAGGCTCCCTGGTCAGCGGGAAGCCTGCTTCTCCCTCTGCCACTCCCCCTGCTTGTGTTCCCTCTCTCGCTGTGTCTCTCTCTGTCAAATAAAGAAAATCTTAAAAAAAAAACAAAAACTATTTACAGTTTACAGGGGTGCCTGGGTGGCTCAGTGGGTTAAGCATCTGCCTTGGGCTCAGGTCATGATCCCAGGGTCCTGGGATGGGGCCCAGCATCTGGCTCTCTGCTCAGCTGAGAGTCTGCTTCTCCCTCTCCCTCTGCCCCCCCCCTCTTCCCCTGCCCCCACCACTGCTCATGCTCTTTTTCTTTCTAATAAATAAATGGTATCTTAAAAAAAATACCTACAGTTTACAATTTACAGTTGACTTGTTATTCATGGTAATTATGTTATATAAAGTTTTTATGAACACTGAATTAAGGAATAATAAACTATTTGTCCTAGAAAAATATGTGCATATATATTAAAAAATATAGATATCTGTGAACATATCTTAGTTTATGATCTTACATCCTAAAAACAACTCATCCTGGTAGGTGCTACTTTCTTTGTTTTGCCCAAGAGAAAATTAAGTTCAGAAGTGATAAGTGACTAACCTGAGGACTTCTCCCTAATAGGTGCCAGAGCTGGGATTTCAATCCTTTCCAACAGGCCTCAAAGTGAGCGCTTCTTGCATTCCACTGCTTGTTTCCTATCATTTCTGTCCTCTGGTCCTCTCTGTCTGAAGCTGCTACATGAGGCAGAGTATCACCTTATTCATCCGAAGGAGCTGGGAAAGTGCAAGTTGAACAAATCCCTGAATGGGGAGGCAAGCTGAGAATATGATGGGCTTTCACTCCCATGATTAGTTATCTTATCTGGCAAAGGGATTTTGCAGATGGAGTTAAAGTCCCTAATCAGTGAAGTATAAAATAATCAAAAGGGTTTTCAGTCCTAGTAGCTGTGACCTAATCAGTTGAGGCATTCAACAAGGATAGACCAGAAGCGAAGGAGATGATTTCCTGTTGTCCTTGAAAGAACAAGTCACCAGGAGTTCTACATACAAGTAACTGAATTCTGCCAACCAAGAGGATCCTGAGTCTAGGGATGAGACCCAAACTCAGCTAACTTCTTGAATACATACAATCTTGTGAGATCCTGAGCAGAGGGTCATGGAAATCGAGAGATAATAAATACATATTGCTCTAAGATGTTAAGTTTGTGGCAATTTATTATGCGGCAAGACGTAAGAAAGGCACCCACTTTTTAAAACAGAAATAGCCATTATTCAGTAGCCAAATCTTTCCAGAATGTGATAATTTGCTTTTTACTGGTTATATGGCCTTAGGCCAGCAATTTCTCCAAGCTTAAGAAGTGTTTTTTAAAATAGAAGTTTCCAAATCCCTTAAAGATTTAAAGATTCTTTGAGATGCAAAGAAAAAAAAAAAAAGAGAATCATTGTCACATATAAGGAAGGCAGGGCAGGCACTTTCCAAGTATTGTAGATTTCCAAGTATTGTAGATTAATTAGTTAATGTATTAGAACATTAACCATGAGATTAATTAAGATGGCAGTAAATTAATTTGATTATTCTGTGCTTTAGCAAATATTTCTGGAATGTTTACCACACATGCTGGCTGGATGAAGATAAACTAACAGATAAACAGTCACTTCCATCTTTGTTGTGATTATTTACAGTGGGTAATACATTGGATGATCACTAAAAAGATATGCAGAGAACCGGAGAAGTTCTTGATGAAATGAGCGATAAATGGAGGCTGATTAATGAAAACATACAAAATCAAAATGTGGTGTTTCAGGCCAAGGCAAGTTGATATGCAAAGGTCTGAAGTTGTGAATGAACTTTGTAAAATTAAGAAATCACTGCTCCCTTTGATTTGAGCAAACAACTAGAATAGAAAAGTGTTTAGGAGGAAAGAAAAGAAATAAACAAACAAAAAGAAACAAAACCAAAGACACCAGGACAAGATTATGAAAAGGAATATAGGTCCTACCATACATAATAGTAATATTTTTAGATGTTATTTTGGCATGTGTTGTTTGTTTTAATGAACTCTCCATGTCAGGAAGAATTATTAGTGGATTGTAAATCTATATACAACAAAATAAACTGTCTTATTAATGTAGCTGCAAATATCTGTGAAATGATAGACTATTGAAGAGCAGATATGAATCTACTTAATAATTTATATATAAAGAGATGCATCTTAGAATGAAGTCAGTGGTAGTGGGAATGGAGAAAAAAAGAATGCATTGAGGAAATAATGAGGAAAAAATTGATGACAAATTTGAGAGTTACTGAATTATCAAATCAAGGCAATAGAAGAGAAAGGAGTTGGCCCTAGTTTACTTAACGTGTAGATAAGACAAAAATTGGAAAAGTGTAAGCAGATTTAGGGAGATGATCTATCCAGTTTAGACCATGATGAATTTTAGGTGCCTTTGGAACATTTAAGTCAAACTTTTTGACACTTTTATACAGAATACAGTGAGTAAATAATTTACTTAGTATTTCCTCAGAAAGAGGTTTAAGACTGAGCCACTTAAGGCCTCTAGCAATGCCAGTGTTCCCAGAGCAGCCAACCTTGGGTCCAGGGAGAGGGAAGAATCTACAGGTTTCTGGCCACCACACCCACATAGATTGGCTTCTAATTTAAATGCTTGGAGATTAAAACTTAATTCAATTCCCAATATGGGTGTTAAGTGAGACCAAAATATGTTTGTTTGTCTTTATTTTTTGTTACAGGCTCAAGACTTATCAGGATGTTTGTACAGACCCAGGACTCAGGTTTTGATGAGACACTGGGGAGGAAGGTGGCTTCAGTCTTTTGGGTAAAACAGAAAGTGAATACAGTGAAATCTGTGACAGAAGAATTCGTGTGTGCTCATTATATCAGACATGGTATGTTTCATTTATATGTTACTGCTTAATAAACCATCCCCCAAACAGTGACTAAAGCAACCTTTAATTTTGTTCACCGTATATCAGAATTTAGGAAGGGGTTGTTTGGTTGTTAATCTCTGACTGACATCAATCACCTGCGGTGCTTAGTGTTGGAGTTTCCATGTCCAATATAGCTTCTTCACTCTCTTGGTGGAACCTTGGTGTCCACTGATCTCTCTATTCACACAATGTCTGATATTCCATGTCTTCTTCAGTGGCTTGGGTTCCCACAGCCTCATGTTCTCAGGTTAGTCACACTTTTTCTATGGAGACTGCTTTCTCAAAAGCTGATGTTGAGGGAGTGAAAGGAGAAAAACCTAATTCAAGGATATTTAATACACAAATATGTAATATAAAATATATAATGCATATGCTCTTTATTATATATTATATGAAAAGTAAATGTATCTAATTTCAGAAAGAGTTTGGGAGTCTAATCATTTTGAATAATAAACCAAAGAATATGAAGATGGAAACCCTCTAAAAAACTAAAGCATAATTTGCTATGAAAAGCTCATCATTCAAAACTAATATCAGCATCCAAAATGGTGTTAAAATTAAACCACAGAGGATAATTTTTAAATGTCCTAGAGATGGAAAATGGTTCTGTAAGATAAAGCCAGATAAGTGAACTTTGAGGAAGATCCACAAGAATTGATTTTTTTTTTACTGATTTTAGTAATTTTTTAGGTTTATTCATTCTCTGCATATCCAAATATGCACATTTCTCCACAGGAATTGGCTAACCATAGTTTAACCTACTTCCATTAGCCAGAAAAATAAATGACATGGTTTTCAAGTAATGGACTGAAGGCATTGTGCAAACTGGTATGTGTATGATTTATCTTTTTAGATTGCCATTCTACATCTATTGTTTGGCTTTAGTGTTATTTCTGAGATTTGCTTTTATTGTTGCGTGTGTTTTTTGTTTTGTTTTGTTTTTTAATTTGACTCTGACACAGATGGCAAAACTGAAATTTCTCTTCTTTATCAGCCACTAAATGTAAATTATTATTTATTTCAGGTGAGTGATTTCCCTTATAAAATTGATAACAGAAAGTCCTGTATTTCTTTAAAAAGGGACGATCTTTTAGCTGTGGGAAAATGGTTCATCAATGTTAGGGAGATTTACATATGCAATGGAAACCATTATTTCCCCAAGGTTGTCTAGATGATAGCTGCCACATTATTCCCTGGCAACAGTATCCTCCCAAAATGCTACTGAAAACTCTTCAGGTAATAAAAAAACTGTTACCCATTGTTCTACGGCTGATTTCTAGATGTTCTCTTCTGTAGTGACAGGATGTATGATATCATCTATATGAAACTCAGCTGAGAAATCACTAATAATAATTCATTGCATTGTTCTCTTTCTCGTTATTGTATCTTGTTATCTGTGGCCATAACACATGCACACATTCTTACAGTCTCTCTCAAACTATAAAGCAAAACATTTTGAAAATATGCAGGTGCTTTGTAATACTGTTTCATCAATGGGGCAAGTAAGTAACCAAGAATAAGCTGAGATCTTTCGATTCTCCACGGCTTCTCTGTTTTATGATGAAATGAAAGTGGAGTCGTAAGAAGAGATTGAGTACTAATCTATGCAATCAACCTGTTCTATTTACATATTTTTTTCAGCCATGCTAACATATGATCAAGTGAAAATACCGTAGTGCATTTTCTGCTTAGCAAAAATGTAAACATAAATTTTCTGAGTTAAAAATGAAATGTCACTTTCCATTTGTAGAAGATAAATACGCCTCCTTCAAAACGTACTGAGTGGGTTTCATTATATCCAACCTCTTTATGCACTACATGATAACTGAGTTTTCTGTTTGTAGTTGTTCTAGATCTAGGGATTGAGAGACTAGTAAATCAAACCTTTAGCATTAAACAGACCAGTCTATTTAGAGGGCTAGATTTACAAAACCTCACCACCATCCATGCCAATACCAGCATTATTTTCTATCCTCATATTTCCTGTATATTCATCAGAATGTTTATTCTCATCTACCACCAGAATGATATTTGCACATAGTATATGTATTTGGTTATTACTCACTTATAGCAGTCTAATTTTCATGAGAACAGAAACTTTGTTCTGATAACCATCTTTTATGAAGCTATTTTTAGATTCCAGCTAACCACTTTCTTCGAGACCTAGTGACAAAGTGAATTTAAATTTGAAGTAAATTCAGCACAGGGGTAGACTATAGCTTTTTCTTCTGGTCACCATAGTCACATCCATTTGGTTTAACTGATTCTAGCTGTGGCTACAGAGGTCAGTTCCATGCAAGTTCAGCCTCACACTGACAATGTCAACTCAAGCATATACCATGTGTCTTTTCTTATTTTGTCACAGAGCTTTCTTTGAAACTATGGAAAACTCCTCATCTCACAGGAAAACACAACTTGGAACCTGGGACTTAATATCTTCAGGAACAAACTTCATTTCAGTTAGCATATCTAGTTTCATCAAAAATAGTATTGGGGAATATATTTACATGGGAATAAAGCATCTTCATGGTTTGGGAAGGAAAACATATTGCAAATAAGAAAATTAAATATGAAGTTGAAAATCAGAGCTGATATTCAGTCTTCCCTAAATTAAGGTTTCAAATACACCCAAACAAAAAACTTCCTCTAATGTGAATATGCTCTTAGACCTTCCAATAGCTGTTGAAAGATGGTAGCAAAACTTGTATTCCTTAACAGATGTAGTCTGCAATATTTTTAACTTGGGCATTATTAGACGGAAGCATATCACTTTATTATGCTTTTATTTTTCAGGTAACTAGGAGAAATGGCTATTCATCCACATGGAATTTCATGATCCACTTTGTTATTTATATGATACAAGTGAAACATGAAACATTTATGTAACATTAACTGAATACTCTCTGTATGGAAACTATATACAAATAAAGAAGATGGAGTGTTTTTATAGCACACTATGGGAACATTTTACCTAAAATTGGATTTAAAAATTAAGATTTGAAATGCCCTAGCAAATCACTTCTCTATAGCTGTAGTGCAATAGGCACATTTATACACAGAATTACTGGTAAGTTTTAAAACGTTTGCAACTTTTGTTATTACTTGCATATGTAGTTTGGGTAGCATGTTACATAACCTTTCCTAACTGTATAAGTTTGTAATTCAAGTCTCACATAAAACTCTGAAAGCAATATATTAAAGATGTAAATACACACTTTGTTTAAATGTTCCAAGTTAAATGTGGATACAAATGCTCTTCAAATTTGTTGGTAAACTATTCTCTGTGGTCTCTTGGTCTCCATGGTCTTCATGGCCTCTGTGCCTTGTGGGAGGAGCGCCTGCCTTTGGTCTGGACTGTCATTCCAAAGATGTGTTCAAAGTGAACAGTCTTGGAAGATAGATTTAATGTCTCTTAATAGAGCAAATCACAGTTTCAAATGAGATAAAAAGAATGTCTCCTTAGGGGGCACCTGGGTGGCTTAGTTGGTTAAGCGTCTGGCTTCAGCTCATGTCATGATTCCAGGGTCCTGGGATTGAGCCCCTCATCGGGCTCCCTGCTCAGTGGGGAGTCTGCTTCTCCCTCTCCCTCTGCCTGCTGCTCTGCCTACCTGTGCTCTCTCGGTCAAACAAATAAAAAATAAATAAATAAATAAAATTTAAAAAATCTTAAAAAAAAAAAAAAAGAATGTCTCCTTAGGAGTAAAATTTATGCTGGCTAATGGCTTGTGACAGTTAATTTTATGTGTCAACTTGACTGGGCCACAAAAGCCCAAATATAGTTAAGCATGATTCTGGGTATGTCTGAGAGAGTGTTTGTGGGTGAGATAAATATTTTTATTTTATTTTATTTTATTATTTTATTTTTTTTTATCTTCAGTTAGCCAGCATATAAGTACATCATTAGTTTTTGATGTAGTGTTCAACAACTCATTAGTTGCGTATAACACCCAGTGCTCATCACAACATGTGCCCTCCTTAAAGCCCATCACCCGGCTACCCCATCCCCCACCCACCTCCCTTCTGTAACCCTCAGTTTGTTTCCTGGAGTCCAGTTCTCTCTTGTCTCCCTTTCTGATTTCTTCCCATTCGGTTTTCCCTCCCCCGCGCCCCCCGTGGTCCTCCAAGCTATTCCTCATGTTCTACATATGACTGAACATTTGAATCAGTAGATTGAACAAAAGAGATTGCTCTCCTGAATGTGGGTGGGCCCCACCTGATTAGTGGAAAGCCTGAATAAAACAAAAAGACTGATACTTCTGCAAGTAAGAAAGAGTTTCTCCTGCTCAAAAACCTTCAAACTGTGACATTGGCTTTTTTCTGCCCTTAGATTTGAACTGAAACATTAGCTAGTCTTGATTCTTGAGTCTGACACCTTTCAGGATGGAACTACCTCATCATTGGCTTTCCTGGTTCCCCAGCTTGCAGAACCACCCTGTAAATTTTGGGATTCGTCAGATGCCCTAATCATGTGAGCCAATCTTCTGTCCATATCTGCATCTAATCTCCTATTGGTTTTGTTTCTCTAGAGAACTCTGATGAATATCAGCTCATTATAAAAGAAAGATTCATGTTCCTTAAACTTGGGATTTCTTTCCTGAAATTCCCTTCATTGTGTATCAGATACCATTTGGTCCTCTTCAAGTCTCCCTGAGGGAATTAGAACTTGAGGACCTGGTGCAAATACTGATACTGTGTCTACGGCTAATGGAGGAATAATAAAGTCATTTGTCTCTGACCTAGGAGTCCAGTGTCTTCTGTCAGCATTCATGATATTATAGAAAACTAATTTGTCAGTTTGCAGGTATGGAAAGAAAAAAAAAAAAACAAAATTCAATTCCTGCATGAACCTTGACAAAATTTTACTTAGAATTCTGTAATGTTACTTCTGTAACATTGAGAAAAGTAAATAAATCCAGTACTCATTCTTAGCTCATGCACATATGTGCAATGCATCATGACTATTTTGCAACCAAGAGTTTTATATTTAAATTTGATGATTTTATTCTATGTAGTATATTTATAATTCATATATTAAAATTATATTTATATTATATTATATTTATAATTCATATATAATTCATATATTAAAATAATCACATAATCCATATTGATGGCAAGAAGAAAACCTTATTTCTCCATGTTTCATTGGCAGGCAATTGAATTTGAGAAAATTTATTTTCTTAGCTCTTTTCTCTTCTTTCCCATATCATCATTTACATGTGTATATGAGAAGAGTAAGATGGTAATAGCCATAGCTCCTACTGTCACACCTGAAGGCCAGCGCAATAGTCAGAAGGCAAGAGGGAAGCAAGGCATCTAAAACACGCTAGAGTTCTACACCATGTATGGAGTAGCAGCCCTGCAAGAATTGGTCAGGATACTTATTAATGATGATTCCTGTTTTAAACCTCATTTTAATACAATTTTTAGAACCGTTTTAGATTTACAGAATTATTGCAAAGATAGGATAAATAGTTCTTGTATTACCAATGCTCAGTTTCCTCTATTATAATCTTTTAAGTAATTATGGTAAATTTTCCATAATTAATGAGCCAATATTGCTACATTATTATTAACTGAAGTCTATACTTTATTCAAATTTCCTCAGCTATTCCTGAATTTCTTTTCTTTCCCCCTTGGATCTCATTCAGGATACCACATTACATTTAGTAGTCATGTGTCCTCTGTTTATTCACCTTTGTATACTGTTATATAAATTATGTTTGCATTCAGGAAAGAGTATTTTATATTTTAGAAACACACCCAGAATAAACTAGTGACACAGTGATAAACATTTACTGGAATCTACCATCAGTCAGCTATTGTTTTAGATATTTGGAGCACAATGAGGGAAAAATGGGGAGAAGGGAGGTCAGGTCTTTTGGACCCAGGGTTTTATTATTATTTATTTTATTATTATTTATTATTGTATTAATTTATGGGTTATTTATGCTCACTGACAACTTTTCTCTTAACGTTTTAAAACCTTGTTTTTATCTCTTATCATACAATTTTTTAAAAGCCACCTTGGAGTTATTCAATATGATGAAATGTTTTGGGAGGTTGGATATAGTGATTACCTATATGTGTTATTATTGTCATTCTTCATTAATCTAAATAAGACAAGAATTTTATATTGGATTTTTATTCAAGAGATATTCTCTCCCCCCACCCGTTTATTGCTCAGCTTTCCAAATGTGCATTGACAAGAATCAGGAATCTGTCTCACTGACACATTATGTACCTGACAAAAATCAATGCGGAGTGATGATGCTTAATTTTAATGAGTGGCTTTCTATGTTCCAACGATGACTCATAAATCATGAATTAAGAGCTAAGAGCTGACACAAGAAACACAACAAACTCTCCACTTGACTAGTGATATTTGAACTGGATGAAAAAAAGCCAGCAGGAAAAGACAGGCTGCAAACAGATGTATATTTATATACAGATGATAAAATTGGACATTTTGAGTAGCTATCTCCTCATAGAAATAGTATGATACAAATGATAAAGTTATTAATATTGACATATGTCTATTTCATTTAACATAGAACATACACTCTTAGTATTTAATCAAATTTATAAAAATTAATGCACTAATTCCAAGTATCTATGACACAGTCTTACAGAGATTAAGGAAAGATAGCTGCTAACTTCAGGTAACATTGGGATTACTGGAGTGTGATTATTCACATGGTTCTTTAGTTGCCACCCTTAAATGAGCTAGGAGGGTATGAGAACATGCACTTGTACCTTTGGCTTCAAGAAATAACTTACTTTTTTATTAAATTTTTCAATCAGAAATGTATAATTGTGTAGAGATATAGATGAAGTAATACTTTGTAAATAAATAAGTTTTTATGAGAAAGAAATAGATGTGGTAAAGAGGACAAAATATCTGTGCCCTAATTTATTTTATTTGGTGACCAAGCTGTCAGATAGGACACCAGCTTCCAATGGAGATATGCTTGTTGATCTGGGAAAGATTTTGAGTAAAGGATTATTCATACTGTTAATCCAAATGAATTATCTTTGCAAATAAAATAAGCATAAGCAAACAAGCATAAAAGAAATGCCTTAATCTTGTTTTGCTGCAAATACGTGTGTGTGTGTGTTTATTGAAAACTACTTTTATCTTTGGCCATGTCAACAGGGGAATATACATATCTACAATTATAGACCAAACTTCAAAGTCTTAGTTGTCAGTTGTGAGCTGCCTGATATCTGAGGCAAATTGTTATTCATAGGGTGCCTGGGTGGCTCAGATGGTTAAGCGTATGCCTTCGGCTCAGGTCATGATCCCAGGGTCCTGGGATCGAGTCCCGCATCGGGCTCCCTGCTTAGTGGGAAGCCTGCTTCTCCTTCTGCTTCTCTCTCTCTCTCTCTGTGTGTGTCTCTCATGAATAAATAAATAAAATCTTTAAAAAAAAAGTTAAAAAAAAGAGCTTGACATTTAAAAAAAATTGTTATTCATAAATATTCCAATATTTGTTAAGGTTTATTGCATAGTGAATTCAAATTCAATCTCTCTTTAAATGAAAACTCTATGCCAATTTAGTGAGAACCTGCTACACACAAAGTGTTATTTTTAAAGACTGTTGGGAAAACAAAAAATAAAGGAGACATCACATTCTTAATATACTATTCACTAGAAGAAATAATATATTTAAATAAAATAGTAATTAAACCTTTTAGTTAATTGACTGTATTCTTTCAAATGAGTGAACATACTTGCTGAAAACTGCTACTACCTTATATGTGAGATTCAAGTTCTAAAAATTGAAAAGTTTTTAGCTCAAATTTTAATACATTTTATAAATATCCTGCTGCATTTAAATGAATTTGTGCAAAATGGTGTGGCATAGTGCCTTGCATGTTGTTTTTACGTAACTTTGTTTTACATAAAAGTAAGCTTCTACTAGCTCAGTTCTCCTGCAACCACTGTGGAAATACTCAGTGAGCTGACTAAAATATCTGTTTTTCCTCATCTCCATTTTCTATGTGTCCTAGAAGGATTATTCTCCTTGCAAAAACGAAGGCAGGATAATGCCCTTAGTACATTCCATTGAGAGAGGAAGGATGGACAAGTCAAGAAAGGGAGATTCAAGACCATTCTTTTAGTCTCTTTAGTAACAGTGTCCTCAGATGACCGAGTACATAAAGATAATAAATATCCTCCAGGTCATTACCTTCTAAATCTCTCCTGTCAGCCAATGCTGGAAAATATTACTCCCAGACCTAAATATCAAAAGGGCTTAAATTGCAAATGCCATATTGTGGAAGATGTTGAATGAATTGAGAGGTAAATTATTATTGCCTTAACTAAGAGTTGAATGAAGGCACTAAAGTATGAGTAAGTAAGGGTGAAAGGTGGGTAGTGATTTTGAAAGACATGAAGTAGAGGAGTCAACAGAATTTTGAGATCAATTAGGTGTGGAAAATAAAAGAAAAGGCATAATCAAGTACAATCTATGTTTCCATCATGGCTAATCCCTTGGTCAATGTTCTCTAGCAACACTATTTTTAAAAAGAGGAGGCATGAAAACATTACTTATTTCAAATGCTTGTGTAGCAGGCTTATATGCTCAGTAAATATCATGTTTAGTAAATAGTTGCACACAGAGAAAGACTAGATGTTATTTATTTATTTATTTATTTAGGTAGTAATTTATTTCAAACATTTCCCAAATGTTTATTGAATGCTTACTATGTACCAGCCATTAGTTTTGGTTTGGGGAATAAATGGGAAACTGAGTCATAGGTTCTGTCCTATTTATATAGCTTGTACTCTACTCACGGATACCCGTAGTAATCAAATCATTACCCCAAGAGACCTGGGTGAAATGCTGTGAAGGAAGAGCCTACATTGTATTGACAGTTCATAGCTGAGGAATCTGATTCTGTGTGAAGGGAAGAAGGGTACAGGATGACTTTCCAGAGAAAGTGATATTTCATCAGTACTTAGAACAGGACAATAGCTTACTCAGAGGATCTGCTTTGTGGGGAGACAGAGAAGGAGGTAGAAAGCATTTCACGCAGAGAGAACAGCATTTGTAATTATCTGTGCATAGAAAAAACAAAACAGGGTGCATCTGAGAAACTGCAAGAAGATTCAAAAGTGAGAGGGATGGGTTTAGAAAGTGACAAAGATAAACAGGCAAGGAAGTCTAGACCATGTGGGGATATGTAGGCTCCAGTCTCACTCAGTTGTATTCCAACTTCTTTTGGTAGAGAGGCTGATACTCCTAACCACAGGTCATAAATGTCAGAAACTGTAAACTTGGAGCATCCATGAAGGTAGGTCTCACCCCAAATTCATCATTTATAATCAAGTCTTTTACAGGAGAAAACTAGAGAATCTCCTTCCATTCTTTCTACATTTTCAAATAATGCTTAACTCTTTCTGTTTAAAATCATATGTATAACTCTTTAAAAGATGTCCTACAAATACGATTTATTTCTGTATGTTCAACCAAATAAAGAATTAAGACTTGATGAATGACAGGAGAAAAAGTAGGAATAGTTAATACAACTAAAGAAAGATTGTTACCTACCTACTCAACAAGTTCATATATTTTAATTAAAACTACATCTGTAAAGGAACACTATAAATTGTTTAACGGCTATCACTTAAGATAATTGTCTATGAAACGTTACTCAACTAATATGTTTTGTCAGAGTGAGACTGCGTATCTGCCTTGTGTGTAAGACAGAATCATTTTCTCTTTTTTATAAAAAATATTGTATACCTCTCATATCATCCAACCACCTTCTATAGAAGGAATGACATATGGCTATACTTTGACTAAGAGCATTATTACCAACCTAAAATTGTCTGTCTATATTAAACTTTTAGAGGAATACATACACAAGGCATGTTAATTTAAAATTTTATAGAAGGCGCTTTCAAGTTACTTAATTCAAAACCACCCTCATCTTAGAAAAAAAAAATAAGCAAAGAGAAATGAAGTAAGACTAAATTATTTTCTTCAACTTCTTATTCACACAGCTAATATGTACACAGAGCTAATTCCCATTCTAATTCTCCTTCCTTTTGTTTACTTTCATTCACTTGCTCAGGAAATATTTATTGAGAGGTTTCTGCATGGCAAAGACTGTCAGCAGCGTGGATTATTCTGCTACTCTGATAGAGGTAGAGAACTAATAAATAAATAAGTAAATAATTTCATATAGTGACAAATTCTGTGAGGAAAAATTCATTATACTAATGTGAAAGAGCATAATGAAGGGCCTATACTGAGGGTCTACTTTATAGTGGGTGTCTGAGGAGGCCTCTCTTGTGATCTTCTGAGTTGAAATCAAGTGCCAAGAAATAACCACCCTTGTGAAGATTTGGGAAAAAATATTCCACACAGGTAGTACAAACACCCACTGTTCAAGGGACACCAGTAAAGTGAATGGATCTAGAGTGTACGAAACAATTATGTGGTGTGAGGTAGTGAAGAATTTGATTGTGGAGGCCTTTGGATACCTCCATAAGGAGTGTGGACCTCTTTGAAGGGCCATGTTGACTCCCATTTAGGGAATGAGTGGAGAGTAACAAAAGGTAAAAACATGAAGAACAATTAGAAGGCTATATTGTGTCCTTAATGAGACAATAAACTGTTCTTTTAGAAATCTAAACCTCTATAAAAACTAAAAATATAGACAAAACTAAAAATATTTTCTTAAAAAAGATTGTCTTTGAGAGTTTTATTTGGTTGCATGTTACTAAGTATTATATTCTGAGTATCTTGGAACAAGTTGTGGCAAGTAAATGAGAGAAGCTTTATTATAATTTACAAATCTGAAAAAAAAAAACCTAATGAGTGAAGAAGATACGTATGCTCAGAACATATTTATTTCTATTTACAAGAAAGTAGAATTAATTTAAATGTTATATTATTTTAAATGTTATATATCATAACTCATGTTTAAATTCAAGCTGTATGTCAAGTATCATATATAGAATTTGGGATTATTACTTACTTTGCACACTTAACTTTTATCTTTAGAATACTAAAAAGTAGCATGGTGTTTACATACAGAGATGTTGCTAATAGCATTTGCAGAAGGCAATGTGGGTTACTGTGCTAGCTAAACTCTTTACATATTATTTGCTTCTAGCATCATGAATTTTTGTGCTTTAAAAGTTACGCTATTTTAGATCATGGTTACTATGTTCTGCTTCAATGTAAATATTATAACATATCATAAATTAATCATGCTTCATAGGTACATTTATTTTATATTTTTTAAGATTTTATTTATTTATTTGAGAGAGAGAGAAAGCACAAGCAGGGGGCAGAGAGGGGCAGAGTGAGAGTGAGAAGCAGATTCCCTGCGGAGCAGGGAGCCGATGTGGGAATCAATCCCAGGACCCTGGGATCAGGACCTGAGCCGAAGGCAGATGTTTAACCAACTGAGCCACCTAGGCTACCTCAAAGTACATTTATGAAAATTATTTGGATATTTGGTCTCTTTTTCTTGTGTTCTAGATAATTAAAGACTGAGCTTAAAAATCTTATGGGTCACAATTTTGGCACATTATATAATTTTACACATTTTCAGAAGCAGGGAAATGTTGAAACAAAATTCATGAAAAAGAGAATTTACTGGCTCATGTGAATTATTTTTTAAATCCATCTCATTTTTAAATGTATTCTTTGCCCTTTTTGAGTAATATTGCTTTTAGTTTTACATTTACAGGTTATGGGGGTATGTTAAGTTGTAAAGTTTCAAAGCTTCAAATAGCAACCAAAGCAAAATTTACTTGTTGATTTCAGAAAATATATTCAATTAAAGAACACTTACAACTCAAGAATAATCTTAAATTACTATTTGATTCTGATAATAAATCTAATATGTTTATTATAATTCATGAAAGGAACTGGGTAAACCTATATTCCTTCTTGTTAACTAATAATATCTACATACAGGAGATTTTCAGTCACTCTAAAAGCTGTCACCAATTAAAGGTGTAGAAACACAGAGTTTTAAATTACATGTATTTCATTTATTTTGAGGTCAAAAGGAAGTCTAATAGCCCCTCAAATTTTCCCAGTGTTCACCAAAAATTTAAACTATGAATTAATAAATCAGACTTGAAATCTGTATTAAAAATACAGTTTAACATATGCATTTTGTCAGATGGATTTGCATTTGTCTGATATTTCAGATATTCTCTCCAAAAAGCATTGTTCAAACAATGTAGTTTTTTATGCATTGAGCATGGCTAGTGGAAGTTAAAAGTATGTACATAGAGTCTTCCACAAGACTGTCTTAAAGCAGTTATTCCTCACCACATGTATATCCTGAGGAAGCATAAAATTTTCAGTTATCTGAAGAGGTGTTAAGGATCCGATCACAAAAAATGAAGCCAGTCATTGAAGTCTGATCAATTCATAATGGTTCTCCAACAAGAAAACTGATTCATTCATTCATTATTACTTTATATCACATTAAAAAAATCTATATGGTAGAACAATTAAAGCAAATGAAATACATCAAAATTGTACTAGAGAATGTTGAAATATTTAATTATAATATTACTAGTAAGCATGTATATGCCAACCAAAGGTTCTGATGTTTTAACTAGAAACTCTTCAAACCCCTATAATTGCTCCATTATGATATGACTGGTAATAGTTTTCAGGAGTAACTCCCAGTGAGAAATGCACAGAATATAATTAGAGTATGATTAAAAAGTACAAAACATGAAAGACAATTTTGAGTTTCAAGCAGAATTCACACCATAAAAATAAATTAAGAGTTTAAGGAAGAGTAACTATATATGTAGAAAAAGAGGAGAAGGGAGGGTTGGCACAAGTGGAGAAAAGAGAAAAACTTGTAGGCTAAAGGTGTTATCTTAATATCATTTTATTGTTGTTTGTTTGCAGAAACTATTTGAGTAAATTACCTACAAATATTGAGGCAGTAGTAGGAAAAGCAGACTTAACATGAACATTTAAAGATACCAGTGGCTGGTGATTCTGTCAGGGGACTCTGGGTGGGTGATACGGATGTATGAAAACATATAACTGAAAGTCAAAGGTCTAGAAACTTCCTGATCTTTCTTTCAATTATTTCAGAATTCTCTGTTTTTTGACTTTGTTCTGAACTTCATTTCCTTTGCTTCGAGTAGCATCTTGCTAACATTCTCAACTCCCTTTGAACATTGCACCTTCCTGTCAAAACAACTTCACATATTTTTATGCTACTGCATGCAAGTATTTAAGAATTGCTGGAGAAAATCCTTTTGGTGTGACAATAAAAACAGATGTCACAGTTGATTCATAGTCTTTAATGACTCTTGGATTTGAGTTACTAAAAACAGGAAATTCTGTCTTGTCTCTTCTTCATGCAGTTATTTCAACCTCTATCTATTTTTATTTTTTTTTTCAAATTCTCTCTTTCCTTTTCTCCTAGCGACATTGATGACTTCTGCAACTTTATAAAGAAGGTGAGTAAATTAAGCGTGATTCCTGCCACCTAATTTCTCTTCCTGCTGTTTTTGAAACGTATTTTCTCAATCATTCTGACTTCCACACCTGCTGCTCATATAGCAAGTACTCTTGTACATCAAGGCAATTTTAAACTGATTAGGGACTTTCTCTCCAGTGAATAATAAGTTAGGTCATTTTAGAGAAATAACAGTGATAAATATAAACAGAATGCAGCCCCCTCAGTGAATCATTTAAGTGGTGTGTTGCTGTGTTTCTGCCTCATTCAACATGAAGGTTGCAGGGGACTTGTTGTCAGCTTACACCACTAGTAATGGAGAAATGGCTTTCTTCTTTTTCTTACAAAGAAGTCTGTGACAAATAGAGAAAGCAAGTAAATTCCCATTAAAATGTATCTGATGATGACATTAGAGGACTGTCACTGCATATAAATAGACCTACCATTTATTTTTGAATGTTATGGAGTACTTCCATATCATAAGGGCAGCACGCTTTCCCCAATATTCTTTATCTCCAATAGCAAAGTCTTCCATGCTCATCTAATGTTCATATCCTATCTTATGGTGTATCACTTTCTCTTAAATTGGTCTAATATATCCCTCCAAAATAGTGTTTTCATATTTATAGTGATAACAACCAAGTATGAAATTTCTTTATTTAGCCATCTGGTAATGGAGAGAATCCTCATTTATCACTTATGTTTTCCCTATCCTCTTGCTTCAAATTGATTTTTTAAAGTTTGCATATAACATAGAATGTGTTTCAGCCATTCTAATTCAGGCAGATTGTGATTAGGGCATATTGCTTTCAAATTTATACTGACTAGTGGTTAGTTATAATATCAGATTTCACTATAAATTGAATCAATTGAAATCACAGATGCAACTTAAAAGAGCAAATATTTTCTCCAGAAATTCAGAAAATATCTTATTTTGTTGAAAGGTGAAGAAAAAAAAATGATATGGGATTCCTATTTTGAATCTGAAGCTCTAATTCTGTAATGTATACAGTCTCAGGGTAATTACTGTTACTAAAGGTTTGAAAAGCTGCAAAAAATGTAAGGTTATACTGGAATAAAATGTGTTCTTTCCCAAAGATAACAAGGGAATTACTGGTCACTGACCATGGAATGGAGCTTCTGTCATGGGGCAAGGAGACTTTTGGGAAAGTGATAAAACTGGTTACAAGTGTTGGGCAAAGAACTGAAGAGACAAAGCAAATTCCATATTTGGAGCAAGTCATTATGAGATGGAACTCAAGAAAGAACACAACTCGCTTCATGGAGAAGGACAAAGTATTCAGAATGTTGATGCTATCTAATAAAATTAAATGGTGTCACAATGAAGAATATGGTATCACACTTGTTTAAAAAGATTTCAAAAAAATAAATAAAAATAAAAAAACTTTTCATGAGGAAATTTATTTTAATACAAAAACATTTTTTTGGTGTGGGTATTTCTGTGTATTTTCACATATTATCAAAAAGAAAGCTATAGAAGTTACATTAATAAACCAGACAGAGTAAACACATACTATTAGCTGATATTGTGTCAAATAAAAATTTATTATTATTTTTTAAAATAGGTCTCTCTCACTGTCATTCTTTTCTATTAATATAAGATTATCACACTGTTACTTATCAAGCATAAAAAAAAAATCATTCCTGTGTACTGATAAAGCAGATTGCTTTTTCTTAAGTTCATAAGTAATAAATTTTCAATAATCTAGTAATGTTTAAAAACTTCCAAAAATACAGATCCAATGTATAAAATATATAACATCAATTTCCAGGATTCATATCATTTATATTTCCTCCCAGGGGTCCTAGTACTTCTTTATTTTGAAGGGTAAAACTGATATTATTAGCCTTCATATTTATATATTCCAATTTCTTATTTTCTCTTGTTTACATGTCTATATTAATTGAGAGCAGAACCTTTCAAAAGTAAAGATGGTATTACAAAAAAATCTGATTGGAATTAAAATAATATTGCTAATATATTTATTTTTGATTACAATAAGACAATTTCATTTTTAAAATAATTTCTATTATCAGATAATTATTTTAATTTGGGGGGAAAAGAAGAATACAGTGAGGAAGATATCCATAAACCCATTAAGCAGCAACAAACTCTATTAATTTTTTCTCTAATTTTAGACTTTCATGTACAAATGTTGTATTAGTTATCTACTGATACATAGCAAATCACCCCAACTTTAGTGGCTTAAAACAACAAACGTTTATAATCTCACAGTTTCTGTGGGTCAGGAATCCAGGAGCAGCAGAGTACATGCTTGGTGTTTGAGGCTCAGAATCTCCAATGACACTACAGTCAAGGCGCTGTCTGGGAATACAGTTGTCTCAAGGCTCAACTAAGGGAGGATTTTTGCCAAGATCACTCACCCGGCTTTTGGCAGACACCAGAAGATCAGCTTCCAAGCTTCACATGGCCCTCTCCACATAGTGACTTCATGATATGTCATCTGGCTTCGCACACAGTCAATGTTCCAAGAGAGAATAAGAAAAAATACCCAAAATGACAGCCAAATTCTTTATAATCTAATTTCAGATATGACAACCCATTACTACCACCGTATCCCATTTGGTACAAGTGTATCAATAATTACAGTCTACAAGCAAAAGTAGGAGATTATACAAGAGCATGAACAGGAGGAGCCATGAATCTTTGGGTCCATCTTAGAGGTTGTATACCTACCACCTGTGTATGTGTGTTTGTATGAGTTTGTGTATGTGCATATTTATTTTAATGAATCATAAACACACAATAATTAACCAGTACCTTCTACTTAAAATGTTATACATGTAATAAATATAAGTAACAATAAATTATTTTATCAAACAGCATCCCAAATATATGCATAATATCTGATTTCTGATGCTGTGGTAGGTACAATAATGGTCCCACTAAAGATGTCCATGATTTAACCCCCAGAACCTAAGGGGCAAGAAGATGGTTCAAGCTGACTAGAGTTGGGTATTTCCCTTCCCCTATGTGAGGTAGTTACTAAGTTAGGTTCTGGTTAATTTAATTCCTCCTAAGGGCAGGCCTTGTTAAGAAGAACAGAGTGCTCTAGCCTATTTCAAATATATTATTCATATAATATATATTTTTATATAAATAAGTGTACAGAATTGAATATATCATTGCAATTATTACTTTGCACAAACTTATCTATTGGATCAATTAAGAATAAAAAATTATCTTATTTTTACTCATTCTTTCTCTAATGAAGTATATTTCTTTCTTTTTTTAGTGTATTTCTTTATGTAGGTCAGAAACCCAATAATTTCTCTTCTCTCTAAAGAACTTCTTTAAAAAAACAAACTTCTTTTAGCATTATGTGCAAAGCAGGTCTCCTGGAAACAAATTCAATTTTCGTTTTTCTCCTTCACTTGTCAAAAATAATTTTGCAGGGCACAGAAGTCCAGGTTGGTAGATTTTTGTTTGTTTGCTTTTCTCAACACGAATAATTTCACTCCACTCACTACTTGCTTGCATAGTTTCTGAGAAGTCAGATATAATATGTAACATTGCTCCTCTATAAATAAGATGTTTTTCCAACCCTCTGATTTTTTCAGGATTTTTTCTTTATCTTGGATTGATTGTAGTTTGAAAAAGATATGCCTAGGTACAGTTTTTGTTGTGGTTTTTTGTTTTTTTTCCACATTTGTCTTGCTTAATGTTCTCTGAGCTCTGAAAATCTGTGGTTTGGTATCAGACATTAACTTGGGGGAAATTCTCACTCATAATTGTTTCAATTATTTCTTTTTTCTTTTTCTTCTCCCTCTGGTATTCCCATTATTATTATGTTATCACTTTTGTAATTGTCCTGCATTCCTTGGCTATTTTATTCTGTTTTTTTTCCAGTCTTGTTCTATTTGCCTTTCAGTTTTAGAAGTTTCCACTGAGACTTTCTCAAGCTTAGAGAGTCTTTCTTCAGTTGTTTACCCTAGTAAGCCCATCACAGGAATCTTCATTTCTGTTACAGTGTTTTTGAGTGATACCTTTTCGGTACTTTACTAGGATTCCATCTCACTGCTTACATTGCCCATCTATCTTGAATGCAGTCTACCTTATCCATTAGAACACTTAGCATATTAATCATAGTTGTTTTATTTTTATTTTTTATTTTTTTTAAGATTTTATTTATTCATTTGAGACACACAGATAGAGAGAGAGAGCACGAGCAGGGAGAGAGGCAGAGGGAGAAGGAGAAGCAGGCTCCTCGCTGAGCCAGGAGCCCGATGCGGGGCTCGATCCCAGAACCCTGGAATCATGACCTGAGCCGAAGGCAGATGCTCAACCATCTGAGCCACCCAGGCGCCCCTAATCATAGTTGTTTTAAATTCCCAGTTTGATAATGTCAACATCTCCCACCATGTCTGGATCTGATGTTTGAGGGTTTTTTGTCTTATTTTGTTTTTGTTTTTTGTTTGTTTTTGCCTTTCGGTATACCTTGTAAATTTTTCCTGATAGCCAGACATGATTTACTGTGTAAAAGGAGCTGTTGGAAGCAGGCCTTTAGTAATGTGGTGTGAGGTGAGGGAAAGCATTCCATATAACTATGATTAAGTCTCAGTTTTTAGTGATCCTCTGCCCCTGCACTTGAACTTCCCAAGTGTTTTTCAGTTGTTTTTTTTTTTTTTTTTTTTTTTTTTCCCACCTCCTTACATGGGAGAGTATGCCTAGGGCTGACTGAAGGTGGATATTTCCCTCCCCACAGGTGAGGTAGGTTCTGATAATACCCAAGCAAGTTAGGCTCTGCTTAATTAGTTCTCCTGAGGGCAGGCCTTGTTAAGAAGAATAGAGTAGACTGGCTTGTTCAAAAGGTTCCTTTACCCCATCCCTTGATGAGAACACAGGTTTTTTTTTTTTTTTTTTTTTTTTCTGATATCTACTGTGGGAACCGGGTTGAGCTCTTGCAGGTAAATCTCACAAAACTGTGGGGCCTGCCGTATGACTGGGTCCCTCTAGCATTTTTAAAACTCACAGTTGTTCCCACTGAGCCTTCAATTTGTCAATTACAGCTTCAGTTTTCCTGGCTTGGAAGTGGCTTCTGGGGTGGCTTCTACTCCTCTGCTTCCGCTCTACTAAGCTGTGAACTCTCCTTTATTTTTTACGCTTGCTTCTGAACTGATTATTTTTGGGGTTCCATTTTTCCCCTTTCTTTGGCTATGATAATTCTATAACTCTGGTACTGATATTTTATTGGTGATTTTAGGATTTATAGCATGCAACTTTAACTTACTGAAGTCTATATTCGTGTGACATGAGATTATGTATATTATAAGAACTCAAAATAGCATACTTCTATTTCTCTAATATATTTCTCTATTTTGTTCTATTGTCATATATTTCACTTTTGCATGTGTTATCAACGTCAAAGTACATTATTATCTTGTTTAAGCATTGTTATCTGAATTATAAAACTAAAATTTTAATAAGAAGAAAAATGTATGTGTTTAGTAATACAATTATCATTTTTGGTGCTCTAATTGCATTGGTTTGATGCATTTTTACATCTGATACATCTGATATCATTATTGCTTCTACCTGAAGAACTTCTTTTAACTTTCAAGTAGTATGCAGGTGATGGAATATTTTAGCTTTTTTATGTTTAAAATGTCTATATTTTACCTGAATTTTTGAAAGAAATTTTTACTGAGTACAGAAATCTAGTTTTATTTTTTTTCTCCTAGAATTTTAAATATGCTCTCCCAACTATCCTCTTGTTTATATATTTTTCTTGTTTATATATTTATCTAAAATGAAATCTCTCATTCTTATTTCTGTTCCTTTCTATTAAATGTCTTTTTTTCTCTATCTACTTTTAAGATTTCTGTTGACTGCTGGTTTTGAGCCATTTGATTATAATTATTTTCCCCATATTGTCTGTGCTTGGAATTCAAAGAGCTTGTTGAATCAATGAAATTATAGTTTTAATCAAAGTGGAAATTTTAGCCATTTTTTTCTTCAAATGTATTGTTTTTTTCTGCTCTCTTTTCTCTCTCTTCTCCTTGAATGTCTCCAATAACGTATATTAGTTCACTCGAATTTGTCCAATTATGTTTCTGTATCCTTATCCTCCTCCTTTCTCTAGATTCTCTTTTCTCCGTATTTCATTTCTTACCGTTACTATTATTATGTCTTCAAATTAACAAGTCTTTTCTGCAGAGTCCAATCTGTCACATCTGCCATTAATTCCACCTAGAGTAGCTTTAAAAAAAAAATCCTAGTCATTACAGTTTTAATCTGTACATGTTTGACACAGAATTCAATTTCTATTATAGTTATAAAGATCTATGCTGAACCTTCTTAACTCCTTTCAAAGATCCCAGAGGAACTATACGACAAAAGACTAGTTTCCTTGGATGTGCAAGAAATCAATAGTTAACTCCTTAGTGATCCCAAAGCAATCAGTATTTAGTTCTTATTGTATTGACTAATTATTTGATCAACATATATTTATGTATGTATACACACACACGTGTGTGTTTGCATGTCTATACTACCATTATATCTATATTGTGTGTATGTAATTTATTGCAAGTACTAATGTGATCCTTATACATTTAGATACTAATGGAAAGTATGTTTTTGGTTTGTAATAAAAGTGTATAAAATATAATTTTCTTTGCTTTATGAATGATATGTCAAATTCAAGCCAAAGAGCAAGACTCTATTTACTTGAAATAATATACAATCATTGGTTTACATTTTCCATAAGGCATAAAATGTGTTAAATCTATTATAAAATATGTATATGTGTACATTTTTTGTCAGTACATGTTTGCCTTCCACCTTGGGAGTCCACATGCTGTTATCAAGGGAAGATTTTATATTTATTTCTTTTTGGTTTCTAATATTTCTAATAATTTCCACTTTGATTCCATGTTGATTTTTAAAGTCCTGCTTTTGGGTGTTTCTAGGATTATGTCTCTGCACATACTTGTTTTCCAATTTAGAGCTTATTCGATCTTGTTGAATCAATCTCTCTCTCTTTTTAACTCTCCTTTTGAAAAACAGGTTTCAGTTGCTTTGTTAATAATAATCAGAGAAGTTTTATGTCTAGTGACATGCTTCCTGGAACTGTACCTGCTGCACAGTGCCATATTTTTCAGGGAAGGAAAAATAACAAAATATATTAAGGCAAATATTGACTCCCAAGCTTGGCTCTGTTGGCATAAAATTTTTTGCTTAATGTACCTAACAAGTTTGCAAACCCTACATGGATAGGAAGTGCAATAGGTGTGAAATCTTCCTCCTAGTATAATAAACAACAGCAATTGTAGCATTTTTGTGTAAGACTTTAAATTTCATTAAGATTGCATATTAATGCTTATGATGATTAACAAGGAATAAATTTTCAATGTGTAATTAAACTAGTGCATTGCAAAAATATGAACATACGTATGGCTACAGAATTCAATGAATATTTCAATGCTTAAACATTAGTTTCAGAAAAAAAAACAGCTGTGCCAGGTATCATCAATTGAGTAAGTAATTTGTAATTAATTATAGACATATATGGCCAATGTTACTCATGCAAAGAACAAGCATTTCTTAGGTAATAAAGGAGGCAAATGTTAAGTTATCTGTCACCAATAAAGACTATTCTTGTTGCCATATTGTGAATTAGTTTGATATGATAGTCTGCTCTACATTTTATATATGAATTACTTTACAAAACTGGTAGTTTTGATTTGGAAAAAAAAGCACACTGACATGGGGGGAAAATGAATTTCTTTTGATTCACTTGTTAATATTTGAGCAATAGTTCCATGATAAAAACTTTCCCAAAGGTATTTTGTTCATTTTACTAAGATGTTGAGCTTTTTGGTGAGAAAGAGGTAAAGATAATATCCAGGCGAGGTTACCTGGGTGGACCAGTCAGTTAAGTGTCTCACTCTTGATTTTGGCTCAGCTTATGGTCTCAGGGTCAAGAGAATGAGCTCCGCATCAGGCTCCATGCTCAGTTTAAGATTTTCTCTCTCCCTCTCCTTCTGTCCCTCCCTTGCCTGTGTGCATGCTCTCTCTGTCAAAAAAAAAAAAAAAAAAAGATAATATCCAAGTCAATTATCTATTTTCTGTAGTTATGAACCATGTTTTAATTAATGTGTATATGTCTTATTTATCCTCGTTTGAAAAACTTTCTTTTTCCATGGCCTGTGCATTATGATTATCTAATACAATCCTTGATATATATCATGGTTATACTCAAATCATTGATTTACTCTCCTTTTACCTTGCCAACCTTGTGTAAATACCTGACTATATTGTCACATAAGACTATATCTAAGGAAATGAAATGCTAATGGTTTTTCTGTTCTATTATTTCAGATTTAAGATTATGTGTTTGATGATAATTTAGTGCATCTGCACTTGTGAATTTATTAATTTAATCATCCCACGGATTTAAATAAATTCTTGTATATTTGTGGCTCTGAATTAGAAAACATAAATGTTCAAATTCCTCAAGTATCTCTGGATAAAACAAATATTTTCCATTTATATATTTAAAGTTGACATTGTTATTTAAATACATTATTTATTTTGAATGCATTGTATTTTCATAAACAACAAGAATAAAAAACGTGTCTGGTGGGGTGCCTGGGTGCCTCAGTCAGTTAAGTAGCTGCTTTGGCTCAGGTCATGATCCCAGGGTCCTGGGATCAAGTCCCACATCTGCTCCCTGCTCAGTGGGGAGCCTGCTTCTCAGTCTCCCTCTGCTGCTTCCCCTGCTTGTGCTTTCTCTCATTCTTTCTCCGGCACTCTGTCAAATAAATATATAAAATCCTTTTTAAAAATGTGTCTGGTACAAATTGTTGGGAACTATGTGTTGTGCTTAGTATTGTTTTAACTTTTGTTTATAACCGCATTCGAATTTTGGTTTTAGAAAGGACTCTGTATATTCAAAGTTTGATTTGACTTAATTTTTCTTTGGATTGTATGCATTATCTGACTGAAAGAATATGTTAATTATAATTAAAATTCTTACGTGTGGCATAATTGCCACTTGCCACTTAGTACAGTCTGAAAAACAAATACTTCCAATAATCTCTTTTCAGTGTTTATATAGTTGTAAAATAAAATAATATCAAAATTTGTGCAGAAAATTATATAGGGATCAGATAGTATAACTTAGGTGCTGCTTGGCCAATTACCACTTCCACATCTACACTTGAAAATCCATATATGATCTGATATCTCCCAATTCCACTATTCAAATTAAATAGACCAGTAGATATACCTTGCAAAAAATAGCTAAAGAAGTTCTTTAGAGAGAAAAAAATGATATAGATCAGAAACATTGATCCACATAAAGAAAGGAAGAGCATCAGGGAAGGAATAGTGACTTTTAGTTTTCTTAAATTAATTGATTTAAATCTATATTTTTTTTAAATTATAACAATGTATTTATTCTATGTGCTATATATATATTTATGTATATATAACGATATGCTTATGTGTAAGTAAAATTCATGACAGCAAGGATACAGGGATAAGAGGGAAGAATTAGACTATTTTGTTATTATATGGCAGTCGCATTACCTGTGAAGTAGAAGAGTGTTATTTTAAATTGGACTTGGATTAATTTTAAAAGTGTATTGTAAACTTGAAGGCAACCTCTAAAAAGTCAAAATGGAGTGCAACTGCTATGCTAAAGGAGATAAAATGGAATCATATAAAATGCTCAGTTGGAACCACAAAAGACAGGGGTGCCTCGGTGGCTCAGTCGGTTAAGTGTCTGAATCTTGATTTCGGCTCAGGTCATGATCTCAGGATCTTGAGATCAAACCCCACATCAGGCTCTATGCTGAGCGTGGAGAATGAATTCTCTCTCTCTCTCTCCCTCTCTCTCTCCCCCCCCCTTTCCTGTGCTCCTGCTCACTCTCTCTCAAACCACAAAAGACAAAAAAAGTACAAGACAAAAATTAGAAGAAAGAAAACAATAGTAGCTGTATTAATTTCTGACAAAGGGCAGAGTATGTGTAATTATTTGGAATTCTTCTGAAGAGAAGAATTGTCTCTTTTTCTTAAATACTTATCATTTATATTATTATAGATATGGATATTTATTTTATGCTTTGATTTATAACTCAATACAAGTTTATTTTATTGCTCATATTGCACTTTGGGAGTTCTTTTAGTTGGCTCTTGTGTTCCTTTGATGTATCCCTATAACATTGTTTGTTTGCTTGTTTATTTTTGAGCAATTTCTTACTCTGGTACTGAAAGTTGTTCCAGACTCACCTGGTGTATTTCCTGTTTCACTTTAGAATCCGTCATGTGTCCATGGAGTCCTGCTTCCTTTCATTGGAAAATGATACTACAAATAATGAGCTGGGCTTAAGTTTACTCATTTTTTTTTAAAAGATTTTATTTATTTATTCATGAGAGACAGAGAGAGAGAGAGAGAGAGAGAGGCAGAGGGAGAAGCAGGCTCCCAAGGAGCAGAGAGCCCGATGCGGGACTTGCTCCCAGGACCCTGGGATCATGACCTGAGCCGAAGGCAGACGCTTAACCATCTGAACCACCCAGGCGCCCAAGTTTACTCATTTTTACTGGTGTATTTTTGTTCCAGGTCCTCTCTGATGACAGAGAAAAGAAATACATGTGTATATATTAACCTTATTACATACAGAGATCTATAAATATTTCTATATGTTACTATCTGTATCTATATTAAATTAGACCTGAGTTCCTACGTCTCCAACTTTAATTCATTACTGTATACATCATTCTAGCCTCCTTTCCTTGCTTATCTGTGAACTTCCACTCAAACTGTAAGAAACTTGGCTCCAACTCTACACCATCCATTCACTTAATTGTTCACTTCTAATATACATGCATAGCAGCATCAGCATTTTTAACCCATACCATTTGTGATGCAACTTTATTGCTTATATATAATTTCTCTTGTCCTTAGTTTTAAATTCCACTTATTTGTAAAGTTTTTTAGGTCAGCAATTTCTCTCCCTATCTACTTCACTGAGGTTGTTTTATATATTTACAATATTTTGCAGTCCATCCTGGAATTCCTTTAACCTTACGAAGGATATTTTAGAACCTCTATACATTAAGATTCACTCTTTGTAGTGTAAAGTGTTTTGAAAAAGGCAGTGTTAAGTATCCACATTTATAGTATCATATAGAATACTTTTACCACCATTAAAATAAACCCCATGTTCACCTATTCAATCCTCTCTTCTTCCTGCCCTAAACCTCTACTTATCACTGATCTTTCTACCACCTTTGTACTTTGCCTTTTCCAGAATGTCATGTGATTGGAATCATAGAGTATGTAGCCTTTTCAGACAGGCTTCTTTAATCCATTCAAATTAATTGATTAACATGCATTTAAGATTTATCTGTGCCTTTTTTTGTGGCTTGATAGCTCTTTTTTTATTAAATTATGGTTAAATAAATCCAATATAAACCCATTTTGATCATTTGTACATATATAATTGAGAGGCATTAAATACATTTACAATGTTGCATAACCATGACATCTATTTGGTTCCCTCCTTCAATTATCATGTCTTTGCAATATTTCAAAATCTCCATGAGACCTAACCTGACCACCTTATTTAATATGACACCTTACCATCAATTCTTGCACACCAAAAACCTCTTTTAAAACACCACTTTTTCTTTTGTATTTACCATTGTAAACATTCTAACACATGACACAATTTACATGTTTTTCCTTTTGTTTATTTTGGTTGTCCCCTGCTAAATGAGAGCTCCATGGAGGCAAGGGCTGTGTTTTGCTTGCTGATACATGCAAGATCTTAGAGCACCCTGTACATAGTAAACACTCAATGTATGTGTGTGTTTTAGTAAATAATTGAAAGAAAAATACAGGATTTATCTCTATGTGAATTGGTAGGACATAGACAAAGAAATCTATTTTAGGTATGTTTTGGCTGGGAGCTGTCATCAAAGCTGGGGACAATTAGATATCACTATTGTTTTGTCTTTTTTTCTTCCATAATAAGGAAAACTGTGTTTACTCCATTCTATTTTTGTTTTTTATGTTCAGTTAGCCACTGTATAGTACATCATTCATTTTTGATGTAGTGTTCAGTGATTCATTAGTTGCATATAACACCCAGTGCTCATCACAACAGGTGCCCTACTTAATGCCCATCATCCTATTATCCCATCTACCCACCCGCCTCCCCTCTGAAACCCTCAGTTTGTTTCCTGGGGTCCATAGTCTCCTATGGTTCATCTCCCTCTCTGATTTCTCCCCCTTCAGATTTCCCTCCCTACCCCTATGGTCCTCCGTGCTATTGCTAATGTTCCACATATGAGTGAAGCCGTATGATAATTGTCTTTCTCTGCTTGACTTACTTCACTTAGCATAATCCCCTCCGGTTCCATCCATGTCGATGCAAATGGTGGCTGCATAATATTTCTGATGGCTGAATAATATTCCATTGTATATCTGTACCACATCTTCTTTATCCATTCATCTGTTGAAGGGTATTTTGGCTCCTTCCACAGTTTGGCTATAGTGTACATGGCTGCTATGAACATTGGGGTGCATGTGCCTCTTCTTTTCACTACATCCGTATCTTTGGGGTAAATACCTAGTAGTGCAATTGCTGGGTTGTAGGGTAGCTCTATTTTTAACATCTTGAGGAACCTCCATACTGTTTTCCAGAGTGGCTGTACAAGCTTGCATTCCCACCAACAGTGTAAGAGTGTTCCCCCTTCTCCACATCCTCGCCAACGTTTGTTGTTTCCTGTTTTGTTAATTTTTGTCATTCTAACTGGTGTAAGGCAGTATCTCATTGTGGTTTTGATTTGAATTTCCCTGATGGCTAGTGATGTTGAGCATTTTTTCATGTGTCTGTTAGCCATTTGTATGTCTTCTTTGGAGAAGTGTCTGTTCGTGTCTTCTGCCCATTTTTTGACTGGGTTATTTGTTTTTTGAGTGTTGAGTTTGAGAAGTTCTTTGTAGATATTGGATATTAGCCCTTTATCTGTAGTGTCATTTGCAAATATCTTCTCCCATTCTGTGGGTTGCCTCTTAGTTGTGTTGACTGTTTCCTTTGCTGTGCAGAAGCTTTTTATCTTGAGGAAGTCCCAAAAGTTCATTTTTGCTTTTGTTTCCCTTGCCTTTGGAGATGTGTCTTGAAAGAAGTTGTTGTGGTCAATGTTGAAGAGGTTACTGCCTATGTTCTCCTCTAGGATTTTGATGGATTCCTGTCTCACATTGAGGTGTTTCATCCATTTTGAGTTTATCTTTGTGTATGGTGTAATTGAATGGTCGAGTTTCATTCTTCTATATATAGCTGTCCAATTTTCCCAGCACTACTTAATTCTTCCCCAGGGTGAATTTTTGCAGCCAGTGGCCTTAAAGCCATGGGAAAGATGACTGAATGCCAGATGATTAGATGCTATCTCTCATGATTCTATAAAGCACCCCATGACCCAATTTTATAACTCTCCCTCAGCATTGTAAATCTCAGAGCTTTTGCAGTTTCTTAGAGAAGAGATCCTCTAACTTGTGTCCTGGGGCACCTGGGTGGCTCAGTTGATTAAACGTCTAACTCTTGGTTTCGGTTCAGGTCATGATCTCATGGACTGTGAGATTGAGCCCCGAGTTGGGCTCTGCACTCAGCATGGAGTCTGCTTGGGATTCTCTCTCTCCATCTGCCCCCCCTCCCTGCTCACATGTAGGCATTTTCTCACTAAAATAAATAGATAAATCTTTAAAAAATATATGACGTCCTAGATTTGTTTGGGATTGAGTGTTCTTATGTTTAATTATATTATTGTAAGTCAGTTTCTACTATTTTTCTCTATTTCCAAGAAACCTCTCAAATATTTTGTCTACTTATAGCACACTTGTCATTTCCCTACTTTCTTATGCATTTATTTGGTTTTCTCTTTAGTATCTATTTTTAGTTAATTCTGGTTGCAGAGTAGATAAACTCATGTAATCATGCATGCCACATGAACTGGAAGACCCTGGATGTTTAATTTTATTATAAGTGGAATACAAATACATAAGCTCACAAGGCATAGCATATAGCCCCCCCAAAATGATATGATTCACAGATCTTTTTAGTGTATGTAAATGATGTAATGAATAAGAAAGTGAATAAACATTAATAAATTTGTAATAAGTGCTAATAAATTTGTAGAAATTCAAAGCATTAATAAGTTTGTTGAAGCAATGTGTGTGTATGCCAATTAATGAAATTCTCATTATGAGATGATCCTCATGTATTTTGGTATTAAAAATGATTTTTAATATAAAGCATAGGTGAAGAAACAATAGAAAATAATTTTTATGGGGAGAAATTTTGGACCTGCATTTATTAAAATAAAGAATTGAAACAACTTGACTTCTGGGGAAAATGGCAGAATAGGAGGGTCCTAAGATCACCTTGGGCCATCAGTACAACTACATAACAGCCACACTGGTGTAAGTAACCCAGAAAACAACCCGAAGACTAGCAGAAGAAACTTTCTGTAACTAAATGTGTAGAAGAAGCTACATCAAAGAAGGTAGGGAGGGTGGAAATGTGGTGACTAAGGAGTGAGGGAGTGGCTGAGAGAGGAAAGAGAAACAGGTTCTCCTACCAGGGAGTCCACATGGAGGACAAATCCCTATGACATTTGGCTTTGAAAACCAGAGGCCTGAATTTTGCAAGTTCTTACAATGAGTGGGGCTTAAAATATGGAACTTTAAAAATCAGTAGGCTTCTGGTGGTGGGTATTGAGGAGGGCACATTCTGCATGGAGCACTGGGTGTTATGCACAAACAATGAATCAAGGAACACTTCATCTAAAACTAATGATGTAATGTATGGGGATTAACATAAGAATAAAAAAATAAAAAATAAAATAAAAAATAAAAATAACTATTTTAACAACAACAACAAAAAATCAGTAGGCTTCGCTCTGGGAGAGCCTGTAGTGTGATAGGAAACGGAGCCCCTGCCCTTAGAGAGAAGGCACAACAAATAGCCCCAGGGATATACAACACAACAGCAGCAGTTTGAAAAACACCTGGGGTTTACAGGAGAGAGATTTTTTTTTTTACTAATCTCACAGCCTGTGTTGGAGTGGCAGGGAATGTTGGAAAACTTCTCCAAGAATAAAGGAGTTGGCAGGTGCCATTTCCCTCCTGCATCCCCCAGCATAAACACACAGACACCTCTGGGAACAAGCAAGGCAATAACATGCCCCACATAAGTTGTTAATAGTGTAGTCTGCCCATGCATCCTACAGACACACTTTCTCCAGCCAGGTCTCAGTGTCAGGTACCCCCTTCCTCTACACACACAGCAGACTCACACAAACCTTGCTAACGCTGTATTCCCCTGAATTTCTGTGCTACTGTACTGTACTGTACTGATTCAACTTAAGCCCAAGGTGACTCCAGACTGGTCCACTAACAACACAGGGATCAAATCCTGCCCACAATAGGCAAAGAGAGCCATTTCAGACTAATGGACTAAAGGCAAAAGTGGCTCTGCCATAACAGTAGGGCACATGCAACACATATAAGAGATACCCGTGAAGTGCCAGGTTCTGGTGAATAAGGGACCTTATGCTACAGATCACTACAGGGCCTCTTTTTCTTCAAAATTTATTTGAAGAAATAATAGCTGAAAAATTCCAGGACACTACTTTCAGGAGCAGGAGATGTAGCTGACTTTCCTAACACATAAAAACAGACACAAAGAGTGAGACAAATGAGAAGACAGAGGAATATGTTCCAAATAAAAGAACAGGACAAAATAATAGCAAGAGACCTAAACAAAACAGAGATAAGTAATGTGCTCAAAAGGGATTTTTTAAAAAGATTTATTTATTTATTTTAGAGAGTGCGAGAGAGAGAGTGAGTGCATGAGCAGGGGGAGGGGCAGAAGGAGAGGGAGAGAGAGAATCCTCAAGCGGACTCCCCACTGAGCACAAAGCCCAATGCAGGGCTCTGTCCCAGGCCTTTGAGATCATGACCTGAGCCACAATCCAGAGTTGGCTGCTTAAACACTTGAGCCACCCAGGTGCCCCCACCTGATAGGGGATTTAAAGTAGTGCTCTTAAAGATACTCGTTGGACCTGGGAAAAGAGTGGAGGACTTCAGCAAGACCCTTAACAAAGAAATAGAAACCATAAAAAAAGAACCAATCAGAGATGAAGAACTCAATAAATGAAATTAAATGATACCCTACATGGAATACATAGACTAAAAGAAGCCAAAGAACAGAGCAATGACCTGGAGGATGGTGTAATACAAAGTAATCAAGCTGAGCAGGAGAGAGAAAAATTAATAATAAAAAAATGAGAATAGAATTAGGGAACACAATGACACCATCAAGTACAATAACATTCACATTATAGGGATCCAGAAGGAGAAGAGAAAGAAAAGGGGGCAGAAAATTTATTTGAAGAAATAATAGCTGAAAAATTCCAGAATCTGGGGAAGAAAACAGAAATCTAGATCCAGGATGCACAGAGAGTTCCCAACAAAATCAATTCAAGGAGGGCCACACCAAGCACATCGTAATTAAAATGACAAAAAGTTGTGATAAAGAGAGAACTTTAAGAGCAGCAAGAGAAAAGAAAAAAAGTTACATACAAGGGAAACCCCATAAGGCCATCAGGTGATTTTTCAGTACAAACTTTGCTGGCCACAGGGAAATGGCATGATATATTGGAAGGGCTGAAAGAAAAAAAAACAAACAACAACAAAAAAAACAACACCCTGCAGCCAAGAATACCCTATCCAGAAAGAATATCATTCAGAATAGAAGGAAAGATGAAGAGTTTCCCAGACAAATAAAAGTTCAAAGAATTCATCACCACTAAGCTGGGCCTATAAGAAATGTTAAACGGGACTCTTTCAGTGGAAAGGAAAGACCATAAGCAGGAGTAAGAAAAGTAGGAAACACAAAAGTAGTAAAAATAAGTATATTTATAAAGAGTAGTCAAAAGATTCACCAAATAAAAGGATGTAAAGCATGACACCATTTACCTAAAACATGAGGGTGGGGGAGAGGAGTAAAGAATGAGTTCAAATTTAAGCAATCATCATCTTATTATAAACTGCTATATACAGAATATGTTATATACAAACCTAATGGTAACCACAAATCAAAAACCAGTAATAGATATGCAAAAAATAAAGGGAAAAGAATCCAAGTATATCAGTAAAGAAAGCCAACAAACTGAGAATTTGATTTCAGACTGATTACCAGCAATGAAATTGAATCAGTAGTCAAAAAACTCCCAAAAACAAAAGTCTAGGACCAGACAGCCTCACAGGTGAATTCTACCAAACATTTAAAGAAGAGTTAATACTTATTCTTCTCAAACTGGTCCAAAAAATAGAAAAGGAAGGAAAGATTTCAAACCCATTCTATGAGGCCATCATTACTCTGATACCAAAAGTAGATAAAGACACTACCGATAAATAAATAAATATATAATAAATAAATAAATAAATAACAAATGAATAAAACAAACTGCAGGCCAAAATCTCTGATGAACTATGATAAGCATAGTTGCAAAATTCCTCAACAAAATATTAGCAAACCAAATCCAAAAATACATTAAAAAAAAATCATTCACCGCAATCAAGTGGCATTTTAATCCTGGGATGCAAGGGTGGTTCAGTATTCGAAATTCCATCAACATGATACATCACATCAATAAGAGAAGTGTAAAAACATATGATCATTTCAATAGATGCAAAAAGAAGTGTTTTTGAAGAAAAGAGGACACTGGTCAAAAAGGTAAAATAAGTGTCAGATTCTGCGTGATTATAAACAAATTTGTGCTATACTATTTGGTTAACTGAAATCTTTCTTTAAAACAGTACCTCACTGGATGATGTATATATATATATTGATTTTTTTCTTTTTGATTTTTCTGATTTGTAAATGGCTCAAAAAAGCAGAAAAAATATTATTGGAAATTTATAATTAGAAAGTCTTGGCCAATAGTCAGGAAATTGGACTGTGTAAGAAAGAACTATTTCATATCTCACTGACACAGCTCTGTGATTATCTGTAGAGATACCAGAAGGCAGCCACTGACTCTTGGTCAAGATAAGGATATGATAGGCTACTAGTTATTTACAATGTGCTACTTAAATTTTGAAAACTCCCTGGAGATACTTTGAGGCTAAACTATTTATATTTTTGAGATATGCAGATGGATTGCAAGTCCAAACCAGTATTATCCAGTGTCTGAATTATTAGAGTTCCCCATACAAAAATTTTCCTGCTTTTGTTGTTGCTTTCCTTTATTCTTTGTTAAGCACAGCAACATATGCGCCATAATATAACTGCTCTGCTCAAAACCCTCCAGTGATTTCCCATCAGGAAACCAGATTTTTGCAAGGGTCTGCAAAGGCCCTCTGTTACCTGCCTCTGATTCCTTCTCTTACTTCAACTCTCCCTGTTCTCTTGATTAGACAGGTGCTTCTGGTTACACTGGCTTGCTCACATTCCTGGAACAATCCAGTGTGCCCCATTTCAAGGTCTTTAAACTTGCTATTTCCTCAGTCTGGAATGTTCTTCCTCCAAACAAAAGCAAGGCTCATCCCCTCACTTCCCTCCCATCTTTATTCACCATTTGCAAGTTGGGTCTTCTGGTCACTGGATTTAAAATAACGATTGCATCACCTCTGACAACACATATTTATCCCTCTTGTATTATTAAACATAACATTACTACTATCTAATTTAATATATATTTAATTAACTTATTTATTTTGTCTTCTTCAGGTAGGCAAGGACTTTTGTCTCTTTTGTTTATTGCTGTATCTGGGATGAAAACAGTGTCTTGCTCATTGTAGGAGTGCAAGATAGAGTCAAATTATAGGGTGGCAATTGATGTCTCTGGGTCTCCTGGATATCTGGTTATAATTCGTGGTTAAGATAAGAATGATGAGCTTTATCATGTGCTGTTTAAAGTCCAAAACACCCTGAGAAGAGTTGGTTCACTAATAGTTTTCCTTGTTGTTGTTTGTTTGTTTTGTTTTGGTTTGGTTTGATTTGGTTTACTAATAGATTTAAACTAGCTTTGGCTTCACCACATGACCAAAGGGGCATGAATATTTCCACCTGGAACTTCTTCTTGAGATTTCCTAGAGCCCAAATGTATAGATCTTGATGGTCAAGGTCAGAATAAAAACACTGGTGATTTATGACTGGCTGATTTATGAGACTCCTTAATGTTTGCCGGCACCCTCTTTCTCTATCTATTTCTTATATTTACCTTTAAAAAAAACTACCTTCCGGGGCGCCTGGGTGGCTCAGATGGTTAAGCGTCTGCCTTCGGCTCAGGTCATGATCCCAGCGTCCTGGGATCGAGTCCCGCATCGGGCTCCCTGCTCCTTGGGAGCCTGCTTCTCCCTCTGCCTCTCTCTCTCTCTCTGTCTCTCATGAATAAATAAATAAAATCTTAAAAAAAAAAAAAATAAATAAAAATAAAAAAAATAAAAAAAACTACCTTCCATGAGTATGCTTTTTAGATCTAGTATTTTTAAATATCCAATCTCCTGAAATTTTGTGGAGATGCTCAATACATATTTCTTCAATGACTAAATGAGTGAATAATAAAAGTCCACCCAGTTCTACTTCATACATATTAAGACTTTGAAATATTCCACAGCAGAATCTTCAAAAATATGGGTCATCAGGATTATGTAACCATTCTCTTCATGTGTGTCTGAAAATCCTCTGAATAATATTGCTTAGAGTAAATTTAAAATCACTGTCAAATCAGGATGAAAGCAAGAGTACCATAGAGATTTAAACTTCCTTTTTTTGATTTATTTTTAATTTAAATTTAAATTTTTAAATTTAATTTAAATTCAATTAACTGACATATAATGTATTATTGGTAGACGTCATTGATTCATCAGTCTTATATAATACCCAGTGCTCATTACATCATGTGCCCTCCCTAATGTCTATCATCCAGTTACCCCATTCCCCCATGTCCCTCCCCTCAAGCAACCCTCAGCTTGTTTCCTATGAATAAGATTCTCTTATGGTTTGTCTCCCTCTCTGATTTCATCTTGTTTTATTTTTTCCTCTCTTCCCCTATGATCCTCTGTTTTGTTTCTTAAATTCAACATATCAGTGAGACCATATAATTGTCTTTTTCTGATTTACTTATTTTGTTTAGCATAATACCCCCTAGTTCCATCCATGTTGTTAGCAAATGGGGCAAGATTTCATTTTTCTGATGGCTGAGTAGTATTCCATTGTGTGTGAGACACATAGTATCTTCTTTATCCATTTATCTATTGATGGACATCTGGGCTCTTTCCATAGTTTGGCCATTGTGGACATTGATGCTATAGACATTGGGTACAGGTGCCCCTTCAGATCATTATATTTATATCTTTGGGTTAAATACCCCGTAGTGCAACTGCTGGGTCATAGGGTAACTCTATTTTCAACTTTCTGAAGAACCTCCATACTGTTTTCCAGAGTGGCTGCCCCAGCTTGCATTCCTACCAACAGTGTAAGAGGGTTCCCCTTTCTCTGCATCCTCACCAACATCTGTCATTTCCTGACTTGTTAATTTTAGACATTCTGACTGGTGTAAGGTGGTATCTCATTGTAGTTTTGATTTGTATCCTTGATGCTGAGTGATGTTGGGCATTTTTTCATGTATCTGTTGGCCATTTGTATATCTTCTTTGGAGAAATGTCTGTTCATGTCTTCTGCCCATTTCTTGATTGGGTTACTTATTCTTTGGGTGTTGAGTTTGATAAGTTCTTTATAGATTTTGGATACTAGCCCTTTATCTGATATCTCATTTGAAAATATCTTCTCCCATTCTATTGGTTGTCTTTTGGTCTTGTTGACTGTTTCCTCTGTGGTGTAAAAGCCTTTTATCTTGACGAAGTCCCAATAGTTCTTTTTTTCAATTTGTTTCCCTTGCCTTTGTAGATGTGTCTAGCAAGAAGTTGCTGTGCCCGAGGTCACAGAGGCTGCTGCCTATGTTCTTCTCTAGGATTTGGATGGATTCCCATCTCACATTTAGGTCTTTTATCCACTTTGAGGCTATTTATGTGTATGGTGTAAGGAAATGGTCCAGTTTCATTCTTCTGTATGTGGCTGTCTAATTTCCCAACACCATTTTTTGAAGATACTGTCTTTTTTCCATTGGATATTCTTTCCTGCTTTGTTGAAGATTAGTTGACCATAGAGTTGAGGGTCCATTTATGGGTTCTCTATTCTGTTCCATTGATCCATATGTCTGTTTTTGTGCCAGTACCATACTGTCTTGATTACAGCTTTTTAATAGAGCTTGAAGTCCAGAATTGTGGTGCCACCAGTTTTGGCTTTCTTTTTTAACATTCCTTTGGCTATTCAGGGTCTTTTCTGGTTCCATACAAATTTTAGGATTATTTGTTCCAGCTCTGTGAAAAAAAGTTGATGGTATTTTAATAAGGATTGCCTTGAATGTGTAGGTTGCTCTAGATAGCATAGACATTTTAACAATATTTTCTTCCAATCCATGAATGGAATGTTTTTCCATGTCTTTGTGTCTTCCTCAATTTCTTTCATGAATCTTCTGTAGTTTTCTGAGTACAGATCCTTTACCACTTTGGTTAGGTTTATTCCTAGGTATCTTATGGTTTTGGGTGCAATTGTAAATGGGATCGACTCCTTAATTTCTCCTTCTTCCACCTCATTGTTAGTGTATAGAAATGCAACTGATTTCTGTGCACTGATTTTATATACTGCCACTGCTGAATTCCCAGGCTTAGCAATCAGACAACAAAAAGAAATAAAAGGCATCCAAATCGGCAAAGGAGTCAAACTCTCACTCTTAGCAGATGATATGACACTCTATGTGGAAAACCCAAAAGACTCCACCTTAAAATTACTAGAACTCATACAGGAATTCCATTGTGTATATATATAATGGAATATTATTCAGCCATAAAAAGAATGAAATCTTGCCATTTGCAATGACATGGATAGAGCTTAGAGAGTACAATGCTAAGTGAAATAAGTCAGTCAGAGAGAGATAAATATCCTATGATTTCCCTTCTATGTGGAATTTAAGAAACAAAATGAGCAAAGGGGGGAAAAGAGCGAGAGCGAGAGATAGGCAAACCCAGAAATAGACTCTTAACTATAGAGAACAAACTGATGGTTACCAGAGGGGAGTGGGTGGGTAGGGGTGAATGGGTTGGATAGGTGATGGAGATTAAGGAGTGCACTTGCTGTGGTGAATACCTGGTGTTGCATGGAAGTGTTGAATCCTGTGTTGTGCACCTGAAGCTAATATTACACTGTATGTTAACTAATTGGAATTTAAATAAAAACTTTTAAAAAGTCTCTAAAAGTCTTATTTCATGCTCATTCTAAAGTGTCTGATCATGAATATATTGAATACATGTTCTATATTTGTAAATATATTTTTGTGTTTTTCTCTTTGTTTTTTAGCTCAATGCATGCACTTTTTATTAATTCATCTGTTTTTTAAAGATTTTATTTATTTATTTGACAGAGAGAGAGAGAGAGAGAAAGTGAGAGCACAAGCAGGGGGAACAGCAGAGGGAAAGGGAGAAGCAGGCATCCCACTGAGCAGGGAGCCTGATGTGAGGCTAGATCCCAAGACCCTGGGATCATGACCTGAGTTGAAGGCAGACCTTAACTGACTGAGCCACTCAGGTATCCTTTAATTTATCTATTTTTATATCATTGTATATCAAGAAGTCTTTTTCCCACTTTCTGTAAAATCCCAGGCTCAATTCAAAGGGAGGATATTTTAACCATCAGTATCCATGGGGAGATTTCTTTGTGTGTTTGTGTGTATTGGTGGGGGGTGAACTCATGAAGACCCGCATAAGCTAAGGTAGCACAAATGTGTGTGTTGATTTGCAAATCTATTCATGTCTGTCTACTCAAATATTATAAAAATGATGTCAGGAGGGGTGACAGAAATTGTATTCTTTCTTTCTCACTGCCCAGCCGTTGAAGAATGATAAGTTTAGGACTTTCTTATGAATCTTATAATTCACTCTGCTAAGGATATTGGAGACTCATCCGTTAAAAATCACATGTGCTTTCAAAATCAGCTTTGTCCTCTAAACTCTTGTGCCATCTAATAACTTTCTTTCATTCTCAGACTGTGAAAGTACTAATTAACACTACTATATATCCCCACACAAATGTTTTTTGATTGCTAAAAATAAAGTTGTATGAGACCAATCTGTGATTTTTATAGCAGATAAAAATTTCTATATGAATTATTTCATAGCAATAAGAGGATATACAAGCGTTCAATTCTAAATTTATTCAAATTATAATAATTAAAATTTGTACACCTGTACCATTCACAGAGATAAATTGCAAATTACCATTATCTGTTTTCTTACTGATTACAATTATAGTACGTTAGCTACCATTTTGCTAGCCCACCTAGCAAAATAAATTTCACAGGTATTTCTAGTAATCATAGGAATGGATATATTTTATTTAAGAGTTGAAATCCTATTCATTTATTTTCCTTCCAATAAAGTTGGTATTAATATAAATACTGTAAAATTCAAATATTTAAATAAAAACATTAAGCATTTCAATTTGTTTTATTAGAGACCAAACAGAATTTGACAGTTTATTGATACTAATAACTAGCATTTTTTCCTCTGATTTCTAAACAAGTGAAATGAGACAAGTGTCCAAAAGTCCAAAATCCAGGAGTTTTGAGTGTTACAAAAAAGGATAGCACTTATAAATGATATTTCCTCTTCCTCTGTCCATTATTTCTCCAAATTCAGGCTTTTTTAGCCTGGGTGTGGAAAAGTTAAATCTTAAGCTAAAAATATCTATAGGAGATATGAATGTGTTAACTCCACCTAAAGAAATGAAGGTGTGAATGTGTGTGTGTGTGTGTGTGTGTGTGAATTTCTTTGCATACTCATGAGCATCTCTTAGATCTCAATTTGATCCCATGTTTCCCTAATATACTGGCCCAACTGAATAGCTTAATTGATGTCAATTTCTTAGCAGTCCCTCCCAACCCCCAACACCATATTTTCCCTTATGTGTATGGGCAAGGAAATAAGGAGAAATGAGGCCAGAAAGAGAACTCTGGTACTTCTTCCCACCGCAGACTGATTAGAACTCGTTTTTTTCTATGTTAAGTTGACAACAAAAAGCTAAACAAATTCCTATTAATAAAAATTTATGATTTATACAGTTTCAGACATGTTTTCAGGTAGATATGTGAAGTACATAAAATATTAATTTTGTGTCTCTTACTATTTACACATTGGTGGGCCTTCCTTTTTCATGATATATCCATGGTCATCTCAAAGTCCATCACTTGGTTAACCCCCTCAACATCTACCACAAAACATCACACCATCTATTACAAAAGACTCATGTGATAGGCATTAATATTTTATTGAACCGATATTCTCTGTTCTAGATGTAGATTCTCCATTTAAAAAGGGGTAGCTATTATTTTATGGAGAATAAAAATATATAGAAGTAACTTTAAATACGTTTTTAATGATATGCAGCTATGTCATTAGGCATCAGAAATGTACAATGGGATGTACAGAGACATTAAGTAAGGAAAGGAATCAGCTTAAATATACATTAACAAACACCTACATTTTTACAAACTGATGGACATTAGGGTGATTATCAAAGAACTGAGGAAGTACCAAGAAAAGATTACCTGTCTCCATATAACAATGTCATGCTGATAGAGAAATATGTATACAAAAGTTTATTTAAGTTTTATTACTTAAAAGAAGAAATGCAATAACATGTTCCATGTCCCATAACATGATCCTGCTGAGTAATAAGGCATTAGGAGGAAACCCGAGCAGAGTTAAACAAGAGTTCGGCCCTACAAAATAGGGGAAAAGGAGGGTCATCAACATGTTAAGGTATTAATGGGTGGTTTTGTAGAATATATAGGTATCCTATAATTACTTGCATAAAGATCTTATAATGAAATAGAATAGTAAATGACCTTATAAGAGTACTTCAATTTTTTCACCTTTTCTCCAATATCAACTTGAACTTTTAAAACAGGGTAACATTAAATGAATATATTATTGCCTGATATGAATTCATTTTGTTCTTTCTTCAGTGCTTCTGTAAAACCAGTGTATGCCTTTGGGCCTTTTCAAAGGTAGCATACTCCTTTAATAAGGACATCGACAAGAATATAAAAGATGCCTACCTCCTTCATGTTATTGTTAAACAGATTTTTGTTACCCGTTAGTGAGGCAGGAAACCAAGCTACTATATTGCACCTAGAATTTTTTTTTTTTAAATAAGGACATAGAACATAACAGAATAGAATAGAACATAATGCAGTAAAACAAAATACAATAGAACAGTGCAATAGATGATAAAACACCATAGGGTTTACTCCACATCTTTGTAAGAATTGCACATATTACAACAAGTTCTGCAGGAAATTGAGAAGTATGGAACGTAGAGACAGCAGGGGATGATGTAACAAATTTGTCCCCTGGCATTTTATATTTTCGGGTTTATGATGGTTAATAGGTGAGGTCACCCTAGACCCTCCAGCTCTGGCCTATCCACCAGAAAAATGTGGCTGACGTGGCAACCTATATGATTGTGGCAGAACAGTCTCCCAGACAATGCACAAAAATTTGGAAAATAAAATAAAATATTGGGAAGATTTTACTTATGGTACTAAATATGCTTTATAGAGAAAAAAAATTACACATATATTTGCAACTCCATTGAAACTTTTTATTTATTTTGTTTTCAAGCAGGCCAAGGATGAAAGTTCTACTTTACCTAAAGTGGCCATGGTAAATAGTATTAATAACAATATACTCCTTCTAATTATCAATGGAAATTTTTCTTATAGCATAATCTGATTTGATTATGTATGATTATTATAATCGACCTTTGTTTATTGAAAAACCAGATCATAAAAATCTTATTCTGTAGGAAGCAATTTTATCCTAAACATTAACTCAGATATTTTAAAATCAGATCAGTATTTCTTTTTTTTTTTTTAAAGATTTTATTTATTTGAGAGATAGGATTGAGAGAGAGAGAGGGAGAGAGAGAGCACAAGTGGGGAGTGGGGCAGAGGGATGTGGGGCTGGATCCCAGGACCCTGAGATCATGACCTGAGCCTAAGGCAGTTGCTTAACTGACTGAGCCACCCAGGAACCCCTAGATCATTATTTCTTCAGTATTTCAATATTTTCTGCTGGAAATAATAATTAATATTTTTAGATGGAAAAGTGAAATAAGAGTAAACTTAACCTAAACTTGTATTATTCTATCATCATTAGTAATTTTTTTCACAACACTGTAGAATATTTAGTAACTAGGGCGATTACTTTAAAATCTTACTTTTTGTGGCAATAATGTGTGTTTTTTTTTTTGTTTTTTTTTTTTACTTTTTGAGTTCTTTAGTGTACTCAACGTGTTGGAAAATATCATTTTTCTCCGTATAATTTCAAATTTAGCTTGCTAAGTATTCTGAAAATACCAGATGGAAACATGACAGAAGAACTCTGGCACCAGCTGGAAGGAGCTTATTTTGGCCAAATTTAGGACAATTTGAACATCAAAAAGAAATAATGATATTAATGGATTATAACACACTGAATAAAAATTAAAACATGAATCTTTGTAAAAATAATAATTATATATTATTCCTCTAAAAATACTGAATAAGTCTTGATTCAGAATAATTGATGTCTAAATTTAGAATAGCAGGTAGTGTGTCAAATGAATGAGTTCCTATCAGTAATACACTCTATATGTGACTATTTACTTAACATATATATAATCTGTCACCTAACTGAAAATTTTACTAGTTTATAAAGTTAAACCAATGCATATCTTCTGGAATAATAAAAAACAATATACAAAACCACACACACAAAGTATCCATTGCCTACTCTAAATACATAATGGTTGCTTGTATGCAACTGATAAAAATTCACATAGAAACGGGTATGTTGGTAAGCATATATCAATAAACATATAATAGTTGCTGAAAGAAAATTTTCAATGAATAGTATTTTATTCTAAGCAACAAGAACTGATGATTAGTGGTTAAAGACAGATTGCTGGGTTCAGTTTTGGTGTGTCTATACACAAATGTATGAGCTTCGTGATTCACCTATAAAATAGGGATGATTATTATAGTTAAATCAAAGGGATCTGTGAAGAATACACCCTTCCAAACTTATGGCAGGGCCTACTATGTGATAAATCCTCAGTAATCACTAAAGAGTCAAGCCAACCTAATAATAAATGATCTTTGTATGTACCAGACACCATGATAAATCTTTACACAATTCAATATATTTAATCTTTATCCTCACCTCTATTTACTATCAAAGGGACTCTTTCCATTTTAAGTGTAAGAGAAGTAATATATTCTTCCTAAATTTTACTTAATGACTACCTGGATCACCTGGGGCCCAAACTCATATGTGTATAATGGCAAACTTTGAATCTTAAAGACTATAAAATTTTTCTAAGTGTGGGGGTTTGGGTACAGTTTTGAATATGACAACTTTGGGTTGCTCATGGGATAGCCAAGTATTGACAGGGTCATCCTAACTGTAAACTGTGAAACAAATTGCCTTACGTTTTTTTTTCTAGAAGTTCTCCAAAGACGATATCCAATTCCTAAAATTATCAGATAATTTCTTCACCTTGTTTACATATAAGATTAGTTGGCATTTGGCCATTCGGGGCCAGGGTTACTGAAAGTGGGACTTTTGATTTTTGTGGGTCTTGTTGGTTTGTTTGTTTTTTTAAGCACAATAAACACAAGAGTATCTGATTCCTCTGGGTGTTGCCAGCTGCAAGCCTGAAAAATTGATGTGATAACTAAAACTGTAAAATGTAGGTTTCAATTTGTTCTTATGGTCTGTTGAGCAAGATATTCATTCACAACAAACACCCACCTGTCCATACCTAACGTTTCTTTAGCTACCTACAGTTATTGCACAAGATTCAGCAAGACATAAATCATTGTTTTACTCTATAGGGATTTAAATGCATATACTTAAACAGAATCTTTATTCATACTTAAAGCTAAATAATTATGGAGAGGAATTCTTTACAGTGATGACCTATGTAGGTGATATGAACAGAAATGACTAATTTCCTCATTCCAAAGAAACATATTATATAGTTAGTTAATAAGCTAAGACATTAATTTGATTTCCAGGTCTTATATTAAAATGCATTTACTTTAAAATACACAGAATTATGTAGTTTATAAATTTTGAAACTAAAGAAAGAATTTATAGAAAAGAATTAGAAAGTGCTTTATTCTATGCTACCCTTTCAATTATAGCATTGATGTACTAGATTAGATTATCACTCTCTTTTACTTTACTTCTTTGTAATAGTACACCCCTTCATTGGAGGTATAATTTTTTTCAGTGACTCCAACTTTGGACAGAGTATCATTTTTTGTTCCATTAGTGCTGGGCATGTCAGTATGATTTGATTTTGACAATGGAATGCTAATGTATATGATGAGTTTAACATGATATGCTAGCACTCCTGCACTCTGTCGATCCATGGTGAGCGTAGGATACCCCAGATAGCCACTGGTGATGCTCCTTCAACCCAGATCCCAAAATGAGACATGAAGAGTTGATCTGAAGTATCTAGCCCATCAAGATTAGTCATACCACAAATGAATTTCAGGCCTGTGTGTGAAATAAAGTTTTTCTAGAAAGACTTTGAAATCTAACAGTAGGTTATTTTTTCCCAGCAAAAGTTATTTATACAGATAATGTACCACGTGTTGCTTCTTAATTGTAAAATCTCACTTTCTCTATTATTTGGCTTATATATTCATTATGTTTTTAATGTTTTTCTCTTCTTATCTCTCTTTCATTGGCTGATTAGCTAACAACTTTCTCTGGACTACTACTTGGGAAAGATCTAACGTTATTAGAGAATTTTGAAGATGAATATGTTTTTGGCAGCAATGAGTGTTCGTTGAGAGCAAACACTGGAAATGAGAAAATAATTCATTTTAATATTTAACATAATGTTCTCAATAGTAATAACCTTCATTTAAGATGAGATTGCTTCCATAGTACCTAAATTACATTTCTGGGGTGCCTGGGTGGCATAGTCTGTTGAGCATCCTACTCTTGGTTTTGGCTCGGTTCATGATCTCAGGGTTGTGAGATCAAGCCCTGCATTGGGCTCCACACTCAGCATGGAGTCTTTTTAAGACTCTCTCTGCCTTCGGGGTGCCTGGGTGGCTCAGTCGTTAAGCGTCTGCCTTCGGCTCAGGTCGTGGTCCCAGGGTCTTGGGATTGAGCCCTGCATCGGGCTCCCTGCTCAGCAGGAAGCCTGCTTCTCGCTCTCCCACTCCCCCTGCTTTTGTTCCCTCTCTCGCTGTGTCTCTCTCTGTCAAATAAATAAATAAATTCTTAAAAAAAAAAGACTCTCTCTGCCTCTCACCACCCTGATGCACTCTCTCTCTAAAATAAATAAATAAATCTTTAAAAATAAATAACTAAAATAAAATACATTTCTGGTCCCTCTTATTAGAAATAGGCAGCAAATGGTTGCAATTCTTTCAATAATAACACATCAACCTTTCATCTGTTTCTGGAGGCATATGTTTGAATGAGGAATTCATCAATATATGAGATGCTATTTTAAGTTTTAATGAATACAGTTTTGTGCAACTTAGCTATCTCACAAGAGCAATAAATATTTAATCCAGTTGAAATAGGAAAGAACAAAAAGATCCATGTATTCCTTGGGGAAATATGAAATATAAATTGGTATGAAGATAAACCTATTTCTATAGGTTAAAATTCTTCTTGTAAATGTACTTGGATTTATTTATCAGTTGTTTACAGTTTTGCTTAGAGAATCACTTAAGTCAGCTGTGGTTCCAAGGAAAACAGTAATTATTTGATTGAAATAAATGAGATCCTGTGAGACTCTGCATACTTTCTAATATTTCTTTCCATGTCTATATTTGTGAGAAGTAGCATAACTTCAACAGAAGAATAGCTCTGCATAAATGGGTATGGTTTCAATGAATGACTAAAATTGGTCATCAGACATGCAGGGGCTCTTTTTCAAGGTCCATTGCTGCCTGCAGAATTAACTCACTTGGAATTTGAGGTTCTTATGTTGAAGCTTACTAGAGAAAAAAACTTATACTGTTTGATAGTTAACAAATATATATATATATGTGCTCATATATTATTACTATTAACTATTATTAGTAGTATTATTATTTCCTTATATATTACTAAAAGCAAACATTTTGGAGTTCAGCTTCAAAGGAGTAATGGTAGTGATCACTCTCATTATCTAAATTAGGAATAATACCAGCAGTAGCAGTACTACAGTATTTTGCACTTAAACTCTTTGGGGATTTTCTTCGGTTTGGGGGGAAAAGTTAAAGCTTTTAAAATATCCTTTACAGTCAATTGTTTATATCATTTTGGTCAATTAATGCGTTTATTTTACACATTAAATTTCTCCCATATTAATCCATTTTCTCACATCTGGTAACTATCTCCAGAGAGAAACAGTGATACATTTTCTCATGGAGAATTCTCAAATTTGTCACGTCTAAGCTTCCTTCCTTTGTAAACAATGCCTTTAGCATGGTCACAGCTCAACTTCTATTCACCCTATTAGTTAGGTTCTTTTCACTATTTTCTCCATTTTGTTGTAAAATCTGATAACTAGAATTAAATGCTACTCATAGTCACACCATTTCCAGATAGTGTAGGTCTTTTTCAAATAAGAAGTCAGTAAAAATGAAGACAGAAAAGAAGTCAGAGGGTTGTTTTCAACTTTGAACATTCCCATCTTAATGAGACTGAGGGTTATTTGTGTGGATTGAGTCATTCGCACATACTTATACCTGGAACACAAAGATGGTATTATTACAGAGCTGATAGGACTAAAAGAAGAAATTTCCTTTTGAATTTTTAAGGGTTATTTAAGAAACAAAACAAATGAGCAAAGGGAAAAAAAGAGAGAGGGAGAGAGAGAAATCATGAAACAGACTCTTAATTATAGAGAACTGATGCTTACCAGAGCGGAGGGGGTGGGCAGATGTTTGAAGTAGGTGATGGGGATTAAGGAATGCAATTGTTGTGATGAGCACTGGGTGATATATGGAATTCTTAAATCACTGTATTGTATACCTGAAACTAATACAACACTGTAGGTTAACTATAATAGGATTAAAATACAAACTTAGGGCGCCTGGGTGGCTCAGTTGGTTAAGCGACTGCCTTCGGCTCAGGTCATGATCCTGGAGTCCCTGGATCGAGTCCCGAATCGGGCTCCCTGCTCGGCAGGGAGTCTGCTTCTCCCTCTGACCCTCCCCCCTCTCATGTGCTCTCTCTCATTCTCTCTCTCAAATAAATAAATAAAATCTTTAAAAAAAAATAAAATAAAATACAAACTTAAAAAAAAAATTGAAGCCAGTAGAAAAAAACCCCAAATTTTAAGGATTAATTTTTAAAACGAAATGGCCTGAGACCCTAATTATTAAAAATGACTGTTAAATATTTTTAAAGCATACTAATAATTAATTTATAAAGTAGAGATAATAATGAAACCAACTTTTCTATTCATAGCCCCAGTTTAATAAACAAGCAGGCCATTACCCTTAAGTTTGGAGCATTTTTTATATACACATTTATCAATTAACCAAAATGATCTATATTTCTTCAGGTGATTAAGTGCTGTAAAGAAATGATATAACTCCTAAATAATGTAATTCTCTTTGTGGCTTTTTGGGATGGACATTAGTAATATTTGATTCTTTAAAACATTACCACTGAAGCTTTTCCAAATCTCTACTTCTTTATTCACTCTGCTATTATGAATTCAGTTAAATCTGTTTCATCATGTTTCAGTTTATTTGTTATGCAAATTTGAAGGATTTTAAATTGGAGGATTAATATAGTTTACTTAGAATATTATTAATATACAATTGGCCCTTGAATTACATGGGTTTGAACTATTCTGGTCTACTTATATGTGGATTTTTTCCAATACATACAGTATGGTATGGTAAGCATATCTTTTCTTCCTTATGGTTTTCTTAATAACATTTTCTTTCTTCTAGCCTACTTTAGTATAAAAATACAGTATACAGTCCATATAACGTAAAATACGTGTTAATTGACTATGCTATTAGTAAAGCTTTGGTTAACAATAGGCTATTAATAGTTAAGATTTGGGGGATTCAATGTATTTTTTGGGTAAATACTGAGCAGTGAAATTACTGGATTGTAGGGTAGTTCTTTTTTTAACTTTTTGAGGAACCCCCAAACTGTTTTACCAGAGTGGCTACACAGTTGGCAATCCCACCAACAGTGCAAGGGATTCCTTTTTCTCCACATCCTCGCTAATACTTGTTGTTTTTTGTACTTTTGATTTTAGTCATTCTGATAGGTGTGAGGTGATATCTCATTGTAGTTTTGATTTGCATTTCCCTGATGATGAGTGATGTTAACATCTTTTCATGTGCTTGTTGACCACTTATCTTCTTTGGAGAAGGGTCTGTTTATGTCTTCTGCCCTTTTTTTTTTTTTTAATTGGGTTATTTGGTTTTTGTGTATTGAATTATGTAAGTTCTTTTTCAAAGGGATGCACACACGCCTATGTTTATCACAGCATTATTTACAATAGCCAAATTATGGAAGTAGCCCAAGTGTCTATTGCTAGACAAATGGATAAAGGAGATGTGGTACACACACACACATACACACACACACATGCACACACTGGAATATTTTTTAGCCATAAAAAAGAATGAAATCTTGCTATTTGCAATGACATGGATGGAGCTAGAGAGTATTATGCTAAGCAAAATAAATCAGAGAAAGACAAATACCATATGATTTCACTCACATGTGGAATTTAAGAAACAAAACAAATGAGTAGAGGAAAAAGAGAGAGAGAGAGAGAGAAACTGACTCTTAACTGTTGAAAACAAACTGAGGGTAACCAGAGGGGAAGTAGGTGGGGGGATGGTTAAAATAGATGATGAGCACTGAGTGATGTATGGAATTCTTTAATCACTATATTTTATACCTCAAACTAATATAACACTGTAGGTTAGGTATACTGGAATTTAAAATAAAATAAATTAAATAAATAAAAAGTAAAGTTTTGGATGAATCAAAAGTTCTATGCAGATTTTCAATGGTATGAGGGTAGGGCCCATAACCCCTGCATTTTCAATGGTCAACTGTTATTACTATTTGTAATGTAAAACTAACATTAATCTACAAACTGATTTTATTCATCCTGAGTTTTTGTCTGTTGATGTCAAATGCACTGTAAACTTTCAAATGTAATTTAAAAAATAAAATTAACAATATCAGAGATAGGATGTAGCATGTCATTAATTTTGTCTGCATAACAGTTTGGTTCAGAATAAGTTAAGAAAAAATGTAAAACCTACAGAATACAAGATTATATATATATATATATATATATATATATATATATATATATATATAT
>NC_058409.1:132226117-132310998 GCF_002201575.2 Neomonachus schauinslandi | reverse complement strand
TATATATATATATATATATATATATATATATATATATATATATATATGTCATACTACCAAATATTTGATATGACATGAAATTTTACATATAATATTGCCCATTAAGGTATTTTAAAAAGTTATTGAATTTGCACCATGTGGGACGTGCTGTTTTAGATTTTGAAAATATTATAATAAACTGTTTTAAATGATCCTTAGATTTATATTCTTTCTAACCAAAATATTATTAAAATTTATTTGTAATTAACATTGATTAAACATTATCAAAATAAATTGGGAAATCATCAAAGTATTCTCTAATATTTTTAACATAAATTAAGGTTATTGGATAAAGTTACTAGTATCATATATTTCATTATTTCTAAAAAATTAATTTTACATTCACACAAAACTAGACTACCTGTTGTAACTTAAAAAAAAAAAAATTAGGGGTTCCTGGGTGGCTCAGTCAGTTTAGCATCTGACTTCAGCTCAGCTCATGATTTCAGGGTCCTGGAATCGAGCTCCACATGAGGGTCCCTGCTCAGCAGAGATTAATTTTAGATTGGCCTGCAGCAGAGCAGGCTCCCTGCTCTCCCTCTGCCCCTCCCCTGCTTGTTCGCTCCCTCGCTCTCAAATAAGTAAATTAAATCTTAAAAAAAAATTTTAAGTTCTATGCAGAAATGTAAATATGTTCATTTCCAATATCCTCTCTGAGTTCTTTGAAATATTTCCCACCTCTTTAGCTCATGCATCACTGACATTGTATGGTGTAATTTGGCTTATAGTTGGAGAGAGAGCACTAGCTGTTGCAATATATAGGGATAAAATTCTACTTCCTATTGAAGTAAAGTTATTAATTTAAGAATATTATTGAATAATATTTCTTTCTGTGCTATAATGCAAGACTACTCTGGAGACTATTATTTAGTAACCTTTTTCCATCTTTTTAAATCTCAATATATTTCTCATATATTTTATTTTACCCATGTGAGTTTTGTGAAATTAGTACTGTCATCCTTTTCGAATTTTTTTTCTTCATCTATAAATGACTAATCACCATCCTGATTGTTAATTTATTTGATCAAATTATAAATAAAACCAGGACTGTAGTGAAGTCATTATGGGCACAGATTTTGAAGTCAGACAACTGGTGCAAACTCAGGTTTTGGAAATAAGTAGCTATTCCATCTTGGATAAATTATTTAATTGTTCTATAACTCAATTTACTCAACTGTTCAGAATGAATCATAATGAAAGTAAGATTTACCTTAAAAGATTTTTCAGATAATTAAAAAAGTTAACAGATGAGCACTTAGAAGAGAACTTAGTGTGTATAAATTGATACAAAAATTAATAAATTTTAAGCTAATTGAGTAAATCAATAATGGCTATTGAAATAATTGTCAAGACAAACAAAGATACCAGCAGAACCATATCAAGAAATCATTAGCCTTGTAAAAGGGATGATTAATAGAGTAAATTTTATTAGCGCAAATGCCTAGGAAATACACTAGAATGGATCACACCTTAGCATATGTTTTACAATTAGATTCAGTGATTTTTCTTTACTTAAAATGAACAATATGTCTCCTTCTTACTTTAATGGGCAATTATGTCAAATATATAATCTTTTACATAATGTTTTTTTTTATTTATTTTTTATTCATGAGAGTCAGAGAGAGAGAAAGAGAGAGAGAGAGAGGCAGAGGCAGAGGAAGATGGAGAAGCAGGCTCCCCGCCTAGCAGGGAGCCCGGTGCTGGGCTCGATCCCAGGACTCCGGGATCATGACCTGAGCCGAAGGCAAACGCTTACGCTTCTGAGCCACCCAGGCGCCCATCAAATATATAAATCTTAACTTTATAGTGTTCATAGTTCTCAGGCAATAAAAGTGTCTAAATTAAATTTTACTCTGTATTAGAGATAGAATTTCTTGCTTGACATATTTAATTTCAAGATAATATAGCTGTTAAGGTAACAAGAGAATTTTCAATATACAAAGCTCTGTAAATGCACAATGACAAACAAATTATAATGGCGGATGCAGTTCCCTGACAAAGGTTATTCTGACACTGTAAATCGCAGTTCATAAATCCCTGTAGTTTAGATTACAACTCAATAATGGAGGGAAGACTAATCAAACAAAACTTACGACAGCCAATATTTGCTCACTTCTTTTTCATCCATGTGCCATAAGTCAATAATTAGTCTTGCTATAACTATTCTATGAACCAAGATTATTACTGCAGCTAAGATTACATCTTTGGAGAAGTATTTCATAAATAAATATTCCCCAGACACTATTCTATACTATATTTTAAATGTCTGCTGAAAAAGAAACGTTTGTTTTGTAAAGAAATTTAAGAATTATGGAGTAGAGTTAACTTAAATGAATTTTTTTTTGATAGAGAATTTCTTAGTGTTTCCACTATAGGGGATATCAGATGCTTCATTTTCCAAACTTGTATGAACACAGAAAACTGTATTTCAGAATGCTATGAACATTCACTAATGTTTAAAACAGTTATATGACAAATACTATCATACACCAAAAAATAGTGAGTCTATCACCAAAGTGACTGAACAGTATGCTTGTAAGATAATTTCTGTTTTAGCTAAAAATCTGTCTCTTGCTGGTTTTAACAAATGTTTACATAAAAAGCAATACTAAAATAGTAGTAATTTTTTTCTTAAACACAGTTTTTCAGTCCACAACAAAAGTGTCTGGATTACTCACTCTCTAACACTACTTTAAATCTTGGTGATTTTATTATCCATAGAATAATACTATCTTTTGGCTTTAGTCAGAGTTGACCTCCCTGTTTCTTTCTTTTTTTTTTTTTATTATGTTATGTTAATCACCATACATTACATCATTAGTTTTTTTTTTTTTTTTTTTTTAAGATTTTATTTATTTATTTGACAGAGACAGAGACAGCGAGAGCAGGAACACAAGCAGGGGGAGTGGGAGAGGGAGAAGCAGGCTTCCTGCTGAGCTGGGAGCCTGATGTGGGACTCGATCCCAGGACCCTGGGATCATGACCTGAGCCGAAGGCAGTCGCTTAACCAACTGAGCCACCCAGGCGCCCACATCATTAGTTTTTGATGTAGTGTTCCATGATTCATTGTTTGCGTATAACACCCAGTGCTCCATTCAGTACGTACCCTCTTTAATACCCATCACCAGGCTAACCCATCCCCCCTACCCCCTCCCCTCTAGAACCCTCAGTTTGTTTCTCAGAGTCCATAGTCTCTCATGGTTTGTCGCCCCCTCCAATTTCCCCCTCTTCAATTTTCCCTTCCTGCTATCTCCTTCTTTTTTTTTTTTTAACATATAATGTATTATTTGTTTCAGAGTTACAGGTCTGTGATTCAACAGTCTTACACAATTCACAGCACTCACCATAGCACATACCTTCCCCAATGACTATCACCCAGCCACCCCATCCCTCCCACCCCCCACCACTCCAGCAACCCTCAGTTTGTTTCCTGAGATTAAGAATTCCTCATATCAGTGAGATCATATGATACATGTCTTTCTCTGATTGACTTAATTCGCTCAGCATAATACCCTCCAGTTTCATCCATGTCGTTGCAAATGGCAAGATTTCATTCCTTTTGATGACGGCATAATATTCCATTGTATATATATACCACTTCTTCTTTATCCATTCATCTGTCAATGGACATCTTGGCTCTTTCCATAGTTTGGCTATTTTGGACATTGCTGCTATAAACATTGGGGTACACGTACCCCTTCAGATCAATACATTTGTATCTTTGGGGTAAATACCCAGTAGTGCAATTGCTGGGTCATAAGGTAGCTCTATTTTCAACTTTTTGAGGAAACTCCATACTGTTTTCCAGAGTGGCTGCACCAGCTTGCATTCCCACCAACAGTGTAGGAGGGTTCCCCTTTCTCTGCATTCCCGCCAACATCTGTCATTTCCTGACTTGTTAATTTTAGCCATTCTGACTGGTGTGAGGTGAAATCTCATTGAGCTTTTGATTTGGATTTCCCTGATGCCGAGCGATGTTGAGCAGTTTTTCATGTGTCTGTTGGTCATTTGTGTGTCTTCTTTGGAAAAATGTCTGTTCATGTCTTCTGCCCATTTCTTTTTTTTTTTTTTTTTTTAAGATTTTATTTATTTATTTGACAGAGAGAGACACAGCGAGAGAGGGAACACAAGCAGGGGGAGGGGGAGAGGGAGAAGCAGGCTTCCCACCGAGCAGGGAGCCCGATACAGGGCTCGATCCCAGGACTCTGGGATCATGACCTGAGCCGAAGGCAGACACTTAACGACTGAGCCACCCAGGTGCCCCATCTTCTGCCCATTTCTTGATTGGATCATTTGTTCTTTGGGTGTTGAGTTTGATAAGTTCTTTATAGATTTGGATACTAGCCCTTTATCGGGTATGTCATTGGCAAATATCTTCTCCCATTCTGTCAGTTGTCTTTTGGTTTTGTTGACTGTTTCTTTTGCTGTGCAAAAGCTTTTATCTTGATGAAGTCCCAATAGTTCATTTTTGCCCTTGCTTCCCTTGTCTTTGGCGATGTTTCTAGGAAGAAGTTGCTGTGGTTGATGTCGAAGAGGTTGCTGCCTGTGTTCTCCTTTAGGATTTTGACGGAATTCTGTCTCACATTTAGGTCTTTCAACAATTTTGAGTCTATTTTTGTGTGTGGTGTAAGGAAATGGTCAGTTTCTAAAGCCTATTCTATACTCTTCCCTCATTGTACTTAAGATATTTGAACACTTGGTTGCTTCATTCTCTTCTTCTATGTCTACATTGAGTTCCTGAATTCCATGTTTTAAAATGATATCGATATGAGATGAACTTCCAAATATATTTATCTGCAGCCAATCTAGCCCTCTCCTCTGAATAACAGAATTGTATATACAGCTCCCAACTTGAATTTCACAGAATGATCTTTAACTTGCTATGTTCAAATTTAACTTTTTAATCCTATCTAACTCTGAGCCTCTCACCACCCTCTATATTTCACTAAATGGCCATTTTCTTCTGATTGATCAGTACCAGACTTCAGAGTTGCTCTGGATTCCTCTTTCTCTCCATCCAAAAACAAATTTTGAGAACTCTTCTTCAAAATAAATCAAGAGTCTGACCATTTGTTACTTTGCCCACAGTTAGCAACTTGGTCAATGATCCTACCATGTATTGCAGGATAATTAACTCTCCTGTCTGGTATCTCAACTTCAAACGTATATTCCATATCTAGTACACATGTCAGAGAGGACTTTTTATTAAATGTATTGTCATCTCGGGAAAGTTGTTTGCTCAAATTCAACAATGGCTGTGAACTGAGTAAAATGCAATATACCGCTACCTCTAGTAGATCTGTGTCTAATGGCATTTCTGTGACATTGTCTACCACCACTGTTCCTCTCAATTATTCATCTCAGTATAGTTACTACTACTACTGCTGCTGCTGCATAACTAATTGCCCCCAGATTCAATGGCCTTAAACAATGCACATATATTATTTCACAGTCTCTGGTCTAAATGCAAGTACAGTTTAGCTAGGCCCTCTGTTTCTGGTTCTTTCACCAGGCTACAATCCAGGTTTGGGCCAGGGCTTTGGCTTGACTGAGGAACGACCCACTTCCAAGTTTACTCATGTGTTTTTCATAGAATTCAACTCTTTGAGGCTGTTAAATTGTAGAAGTTAGTTCCTTGTTGGCTGTTAGCTGAAAAACACACTTAATTCCTAGCCAAATGGCCCTCTCTGTAAGGCCTACTCAGCAGGACAGACTGTATTATCAAAGCAAAGCTGAGATGAGAGAGAGGGGGAGGGGGAGAGAGAAAGGAAGAAGGAGAGGAAGAAAAATAAGGAGGAGGGAAAGAAGGGGGAGAAAGAGAAGCGGTGCGGGGGAGAGGAGGAGAGGAGACAGACAGCAAAACATTGTCAGTCTTTTATAAGCTAATCTCGAAAACTACACCCCATGAATTTTGACACTTGGGGGGCACCTGGGCGGCTTAGTCAGTTAAACGTCTTCCTTCGGCTTAGGTGATGGTCCCAGGGCCTAGGAGGGAGTCCTTCATCAGGCTCTCTGCTCAGTGGGGAGTTTGCTTCTCCCTTTCCATCTGCCCCTCCCCCCTGGCCATGCTCTCTCTCTCTCTCAAATAAATAAATAAAATCTTAAAAAAATTTTTGCCACTTGGTATTATCAGAAGCAAGTCACTAGGCCCAAATCTCACCTAAGTGGGGGGGATTATTCAGGATTATGAATACTGAGAGTCTGGGATCTTTGGAAGTCCTTTTACAAGGATGCCTACCATACAACTCAGCTCCACTAAAAGCCTGTCAGTACTTTAGACATACCAAGGATGCTTTCTCCTGAGTGCTTTACAATTGCTAATTCTGTCAGAATCCTCTTTACCCAGATTATGAATATTTTGCTCCTTTTTACCAACCACATGCCTGGTCAACCACTACAATGTTAGTGAGACCTTTGTAGAAGGTAATAATTTAGTATCTAAAATGATTTCTACAAGCCCAACCATTGCTTCACTCTCTTTCCCATACCCTGCCATAGTTGTATAGTACTTAATACCACCTATATATTTTACATTTACCATACATGGTAACTCCAAGAGCACAGAAACATCAACTCTTTCACCCATTGCTGGATCCTCAACAACAAAATTACTGAAAGAACAAACGAAAAAAAAATCTTAAATATTTACAGTCTTTATTCAGCAATTATTATTCTGGAATGTTACACAAAGGAAGTGATTTGAGGTTTCTTAAACATATAACTCATAATTTTGTCTTTTTATAATATCAAAACTTCAGTAGGGTTTAATATTAACTATGATGCATGCAACCATTCAAAAACATATATAAATTCTATAACTAGAAAATTTTCATGATATAGTAAATGCAAATATTTAAGAAATTTTTTGTACAAATATTATTTATTTATACAGATAAAGAGATATAAATACATCCCTAATGAGTTTATTTGGGAGATAGATCATGGATTTAAAAAAATAATTGTCTATGCTTTCTATTCTGTCTAGGTATATGATGTTGCAGTGGAAATTGATATGAGTAACATTTACCTTTAAGGGGTCATAGAAAAGTATTTTTTAATTTTTTACATGTTGATGAAATTTTATGTATGATATAAAAATGAAGGAAAGGGAAAAAAGAAAACTAAATACAAGGCTAATATTTATCAAATTTCTGAGTATGTTCTGAGCACTGTGTTATGTACTTTATGACCATTATCGACTTTAAATCAAACAACACCCCTTGAAGTTAATACTATCTCCTTAAGTTGATGAAGAAATTAGAGTTTGAGCAAATTGAATTTTTTTCCAAGCTGGTAAAATAACATAATATACTTTTATAAAATAATTTATTATTTATATACAACATATCTAATATTTTCATATCTTTATCATCTATTATCTCTGTATCTTTCTTTCTATAACCTTTTACCAAATATTCAGAAAATTGATGTTAAACCAAAATACATCAGCCACTGCATAAAACACAATAAAATTAACTATAAATTGATAAATACTCCAATACAAAATTAACTCTAAATTGATGAATATGCCAATAAAAATGATTTTTAAACTGAATAAATGATTAAAAACCAAACTCTAAGTTTCTTTTTTTTTTAAGATTTTTTTTTTTATTTATTTGAGAGAGAGAGACAGAGAGCATGAGAGGGGGGAGGGTTGGGAGGGTCAGAGGGAAAAGCAGACTCCCTGCTGAGCAGGGAGCCCAATGTGGGTCTCGATCCAGGGACTCCAGGATCATGACCTGAGCCGAAGGCAGTTGCTTAACCAACTGAGCCACTCAGGCGCCCCCAAACTCTAAGTTTCTTAAAAGAGACACATTTAAATCTAAGCATACAGAAAGCAACAACAACAAAAGAAAATGGAAACATTATTTATGGTCATGCTCCAGTCAGGAGAATGAAATCACTCAAGATATTTTAAGAAAGAACTTAATAAAAACAACTCTTAGCTAGGCTTAAGGCTATTAATTAGTTAATTTGGTTTAAAAAAAAAGAAAAAGAAAGAGCCATGATGTATCCCCAAACTTCTAGCAGGTATTGAAGTTAGGGCAGGGAAAATAAAAGAAAAGATTTGGAATTATTAACACTTAGAAGTTCAAAAAAAGTAATTCAGTGGAGGTGAAATTTAAACCCCAGGGAACCTCTGTGGAAAATCAGTCTAGTGAGGGCAGGCGACTGACCTGTGCTAAACAACTGTTGCTACAGGAAATGACTGGTTGCCAAGGTGAGGAAGAAGTGAAGGTGAATCTCAGAGGAACAGGTAGTAGATAAGAAACCAAAAGGAAGCAACCAGGATTGCAAGTTTCTAAAGAGTGTCAACATTCAGGGAACCTACCATAAAGAGCTTTCACAGGGCTCTGAATCCTAATAAGACTTCAGTTAGTGTTAAAGCCTTTGATTAAAAACTTTATTATAGAGGGTTGCCTGGGTGGCTTAGTCGTTAAGCACCTGCCTTTGGCCCAGGTCATGATCCCAGTGTCCTGGAACCGAGCCCTGCATCGGGCTCCCTGCTCAGCGGGGAGTCTGCATCTCCCTCTCCCACTCCCCCTGCTTGTGCTCTCTCTCTCTATATATATATCTCTCTGTCAAATAAATAAATAAAATCTTAAAACAAAAACTTTATTATAGAAATAATGGAATTTAGTAATTATGCAGATTTACCTGAAATTTCATCTATTTTTCTGGTTTCTAACATTTGTCATGTTCCACTAGAATTTTCAGTTAGAAGCTAGCTGGAGATCTAAATATTTTCTGACCCATCACTGAAATAATAGTAAAAGTTTTTATAGATAACAACACAGAGCTTCTGTCAGTGTATTACAAAATGAGTTTTTACTTCATTTTATGTTTTTAAATAGTGAAAGGGTCTAGTAAAAAGCATTACATAATGTTCGATCTGGGAAATTGCTCAACTATACAATGTATATTGTATATGTATATGAAATTACTCAACTATACAATGCATTTGTGTTACCATAGCATATTACAAATAAACACAGCTTCATCGTATAACATATAAGAAGAAAAAAGAAGAAAAAGATTGCAAAAATGGTTTGCAAATTGTTTTTAGTGAATACATAAAAGTATAATTCTAGAGAATTTGTTCTAAACTTATAATCATTTACTGTTCTTTTCTTTATTTCTATGATTATTTTAAATTTTACAACAGTATGAGAAATATTTTCAGCAGACTACTTTTTTCTGTAATATCTAAAATAAATTTTAACCTCTTCATAGTGTATTTTTCATTTTATTTCAAAGAAAAAATTTCCTCAGATTTGAAATAAGTTATCCTCAACCTTAACTTCTATTTCTCTATTTTTGTATCTTGGAATAAATAAATAAAATAAATCGATTGAAAAAAATTCAGTTATTTCTTATTTACCGTTTATCAGGTTATTAAACAAGTTAGTTCCTCATTTTTGTCGCTATGACAATTTCAGAGAATATAATTAAAAGAATTTTCCCAGTTTTAATGCCAATAACCAATTCCTCTTCCTAGTTTTATATTCCCTATTTTTTTAAATTTGACCATAAAAAACATAAGAAAAAATACCTATGTAAAATATTTCCAAAAGGGTTGAAATACAGCATATTTGAGGGACCCATTATGTACTTCAAGTGGGTAGCTTGATGATTTTTGTTTTAGTCATCACAACCTTACAGCCATTCTGCAGAGCAGGGGGAAGAGAACATTACAAGCAGAGCAGAAGTTCATGTTGAAAGCAATGACCTCCTTCCTGGCAACAGGTATCTACCCACTATACCAACTTCTATCACTCTGGATTGTTTTGATCTTAATGTAAATAGTTCTTCCATTCAGTGGTGTGTTTGTGAGATTCTTCCATGGCATTATGTGCGGCAGGGGTGCACTAATTTACATTAGTACATAGTATTGCATTTTATAAAACTACCACACTTGAACTATCCATTCTATCATTGACTGATATTTGGATTATTGCCATTTTTGGCTGCTACTAACATTTCTCCCATGTATATTCTTGCTTTTCCAGTGCACAAAAGTATTTATTCTCTCTCTCTCTCTATAGTGACAGAATTCTGAGATCAGATAAGCTGCCTGTGCTTATCACTAATTGACTAAAGATTTCAAAGACTAATTTATACTCCAACCAACAATGACAAAAGTCCTAGTTGTTCCACATTCCAGCAAATATACTTTTAAAAATTTACAGTTTTCATTTTACCATTCTAATTATTGTATAGTGGCAACCTATTTTGTAGGCCATTTTGATATATTTTTTTGGTGTGAAATGCTTGTTCAAAAACCATGCCCTGGCCTTGCCCTCAGGACACAGAGTGTGCTGCCATGTTTCCAGCGGTACCAAGACTCGACCTCATGGCTTGTGTGTCTTTGTCTACCAGCACAGACCTACAGGAAAGACTTGGTGTACTCTTCTATCTGGTCAGAGTGAAAGAGAACAATGCAGCATGTCTCTGGCCCACTAGTGCCTTTGCATTGCTTGGCTTTGGCTATGTAGAACTGGCTGCTTCTGGGGGGGGGATCACTGGCTATGCAAAAGCAGGTAATGTCCCATCCCTGGCTGCTGGCCTTCTTTCGGGTGGGTTAGCAGGCCTGGGTGCTTATCAGCTGTCTCAGGACCCCAGGAACATTTGGTTTTCCTAGCTACATCTTAGCTGGCATTATGGGAATGAGATTCTACCACTCTGGAAAATGTATGCCTGCAGGCTTAATTGGGGCTGCCAGTTTGCTGATGGTTGCCAAACTTGGAATTAGTGTGTTGAATGGATCTCATTAGTAGTAGTCATGTCCCAGCTTGGACTCATGAAGAATTTAAAAACTCCCACTACTTTCAGTGTATTAAGAGAAATAAGTGCAGCATTTTCATATATCCTGACATTTTACTTAAAACAAAACAAAACAAAACAAAATAACATTCAACTTCCCAGGAGAAAAAAAAAAAAAAAAAAAAAAAAAAGAACAGTCATTATCATTACAACCTTAAAGAGATAGGTGGTATATAACCCAAGAGCATAGTATTATAATCTCATACAGTTTGATTCTTGTACGTTGATGTTATCTCTTAGGTATCAACACTGAACCCTGAAACCCCATGCCCTACTCAGAAAAGTAAGAAAAAAATATTTTATGAGATTTAGAATTTCTGTTGTTTGGCTTATCTTAAAGCACAGATCTACTTTGAAGTTATGTCAAATGAAGTATCAATGAAAATAAAGTTTATTAAAAATAATAAAATAATAAAAAATGCCCTTTTCTCATAGGATTGAGAACATTTTCTCATAGTTTGTAAGAATTCTTCATAATCACTAGGAATAAGTCATTTTTCCGTGGGTAGATAGATAAGATAAATCCTGTTATACATACACACACACATTCCTGTTTATATGTATACGCATATGTATACATAAACATCAGTTATATTCTAAGAGGTTTGCTGTTTTACTCTTCTAATAATAAATTTTGATGAGCAAAGTCCTTAATTCAGAAGTAGTTCAAATTAGCAGTCTCTTCCTGCTGTGAAGTTATTTTATGAGATTTGTGTCCTGTTTAAGAATTCTACTCCTGCTCCAAGTAATCAAGAAAGTCTCCTATGGTTTCTTCAAATGTTTTATCATTTCACTATTTATATTTTCAACCACCCTCCATATAAAATTTTGTTCCCGTGGTAGATTTTGGTTGTCGGGATTATTTTTTCTTACAGATAACCAATTGTTCCAGCATCATTAATTGAAAAGACATTTGCCATGTATTATACCTTTTATTACTAATCAAATTTCTTTAAATGAATGGGATTAAAGGAATCAATACAGATAAGATATGAATACTCTAAATCTGTAATTTTAACGCAATGCCAATCAAAATCCTACCAAGCTTATTTGGAATTCTGTGTAGTGAACAATAAAAGTAGAGGCTGAATTATCTGTTTTAATGTTGCCAATTTTGGCTTCTTTAAAACAAATAACATAGGCAAAACCTTAATAATCAAGACCCATTTCCAATTAATTCATCTGAGGACTGCATATATAATTAGCTATGTTCCACTGCTTGTGTCAAAAAAAACTTGGGATGGTTCATATAATCATCTGTGAAAAGACTGTTAAAATCCCCAACCTTGCTTCTAGGCTTGGGTTGCATGGCATGCTCTAAGGCGTCTTATGTTTACAAAATGATGCTTTGACTTCATTAGTAAAAACAAAAACTGTCTAGCAATGATTACAATATGTGCCAAGGGTGTTCACTCACAACACCATTGCCGCCAACCATAATAAATGGAAGGGAGAGTGCCTGAAATACACCACCACTCTGTTTTAGGATGAGAGGGGGCAGAAAATGTGCTGGAATTTTTTTTTGCCTGCTTGGAGAATGTTGTGCCTGCCAGATGTTGTGGGTTTCTTATTTGTAGAACCCACACAGGTGGGCTAGGGCAGAAAACTGCTGAACCAATTGCAGTCTGCATGGATGGAAGCCCTTGAGCCTCTGTGGGTCCCTTCTTTGTTCTCCTGCTGGGCTCTAGTCCTTTGTGGTCTCTTGAGCACGTGGTAAGCATCCTGCCTCCCTGGAGGAGATCTTTCTCAGCTTCCCTGCCCTGCGCCATCCTTTGATAATCTTTGCTCTTGCACAGGAGGTGAAGGCCTGGTCACCTGGGGGTGAGGTTTCTCCAATCCTCCTACCCTGCCTTTGGGCTTTGATGCCCTAAAGCCACACTCCTGCTGAACACCCTGGGAAAGAACTGGCACAGAGATGTGGATACACTTTGTACCTGAAGGTTCTCAGAATCCCACTCTTCATAGTAGACTACAAGGTGGCTATTAAAATGACATTAAAGTTTGGCTGTTCCTCCTTACCCCTCTCTATGGCGTGTTTGCCCTTCAAGTGCATCCAGTAGCCACAGGAATGGAAACTCTCACAGATCTCCTTCTCTAAGAATCTGCATATCTCATTTTAGAATTTACGTGAGGTTCTCTGAGTCCTCAGCATTCCCATGGTAAAAAAAAAAAAAAAAAAGATAAACAAAACATATATACATACATACATAAAAAACCAAGATTTTGTCATTTGTATTGCTCTTATTCTTTGTTAAAATGAAAATATTGATCTTTGCAACTTTCTACTTTCTAACCCAAATTGGAAGACCCTTAGTGATGTGTCCATTTCTGTTTATTGGAATCTAAATATTTAAATATATGTAATTGCCCTTTTCTATGTCCTTCTTTCAGAGTTTAAATTGAGTGCTTCTTATTTATTTTATGTATTTGTAAAGAATATTTTATGTATGTGTTCATGTTAAGCTGTCCTAGAATTGTTTAAGGCATATTTTAAATTGTGTTCTTTATCCCTGCCAGTTTCATAATACTGTGATTCTGAGACAATATTACCTAATTCAGAAAACTGAATCTAATTATTTAGGTTATTTAAAGGGTTGAATCAAACCATAATAGTTAAATTACAATAAACCCAGGATTGAATTGTTAAGATTATTGAAATAAACAAAGTCACTTCTCTTGGACTAATCTGATTCTGAAACTTCTCTGGGCAAAAATTGATTTGATTTGGCTGTTATACACTTAAATATCCACGGTAGAAACAATTATTTTAGTGAGATAAATACAATCAACTTCATTTTAGTCATCTTCTGTCATCTTTAGAGGTCACTTTTGAAGCTGATTTAGAGGATTTTGGAAAGAAATAATAAATGATAGGCTGTAAAAAGTCTGTATCAATTATGTTGTTAACATTAAGATGGAGTTTTTATTAGTAGACTCACACAGATAATGCATACTGTGGTAGAAGTGTCCTGAAGACACCGCAGAGGAAGGTCTGGGTATCCTTGATTATACAACCAGTCAGATACTAATCAAAACACAGATTCCTAACATGTTTTATTTCTTGAAACATGATGCTAAGCACTTGATAGATTATATATTTGAAAAAAAACTGAGGACATGATGTAAACTAATACTATTTATTTTATTGATCTAAAATAATTTTATAAATTGCCAACTTATTTACTTCTTTTACTACTATTCAGCAGTAGAATTCTGACATTTTCTTGTTAAATTTCTTCATAACTGAAGACAATGATAAGTTTTATATCTTTAAAGACACCAAATCATTTTTGCGTTCCTGTGGAGGAAATTACCAAAGGGATGTGACTTCCCCTTGACCCACAAATTGGACCCAGCAATTGGAGGCTCCTTACCACCTCTCCTGTCCTTGGAATGTATATTTCACTCACCATTCCCAGACATGGAGCCATTCCAAAGACGTAGCCTTGAGAGAGTGAGGTGTTGCTGAGACCATCTAGATGGTGTAGATGACTGAACCCAGTTAAGGCCTTTATATAAATTTTTAAGATTCTGGCTTGCAAATGCAGACATCTCCTCATCTTGCAGGGGCCCAGTACAAACCTCCTTTGTCTGTCCTTTTCTTTATTAAACCTACCAACTATCAGTCTGGAGTGGCTTGCCTCTTTCTTGGTTTCTGCTTTCCCTCTGCGTACATGGGCCAGTTGGTATTTTACCAGAGGAAGACCCAAGGTTACAAACCAAGAGTTCCATTTTATAATTTTCTTCTTTCGTGACTGACTTTCTCTTATTCTTAGCATAGGAATCTCACTTTGTGCTTGAACCACATTGGTCAATGGTAAGATGCTATTTCCTTATCAGATATCTTAATATGTTTCTATGACATCACTCTTCTCTCATTTTTAGTTGCTAATAAGTCACCTGAAGTACAGAATCATTACTAACTGCATTGTAAAAGAAACTGTTTCCTTCCATTATACTCTTAAAAATGCTCATTGTAATACAGATATCAAAGTTTTGTTCTTCTTTGCCTTCTGCCTGTGTGTTCTGTGATCTCTCTTCACTCCTCTGATATGAAATATATGTTGGTTTTATTTTATACACCACTGAATTTTATGTGAAGTGTATCCCTTGTTGGATAGAAACAAAATCTGTGACAGTTTCTATGTGATATAAATGCATACCATCTCTAGCTATAGTTACTCGGGTTGTTTCTAATGTTTAAATATGGTGCATTCACTGAATTTTGGATTATGCTAAATCTGTTTGACTACTAGTTCCACACATACAGGTATGCTAATATACCTAGCACATAAAAAGATACGAAAAATGTATCAATTCTGATATGTAGACATTTTGCCAGAAATGTTTCTTTTTTAAAATAATTTTTATTAAGACTTTTTGTTTTAATAGTACTTTTAGGTTCACAATTGTTTCTCTTTCATTTTCAATAATATATAATGAATAAAAACTTAATGAAAAAATGATATATGATGTGAGACATTATTAAGTCTCATTCAATTAAAACTATATTTCCATGTTTACTGGATACTTAGTACATGCCGATGTTTTCCTCAGTCCTGAGTATGAGAAAAACAAGCAAACAAAAAATAAAGTCACTCTTAAACTGGTGCTTACATTCTAGAAAAGGAAGACAGGTAGTTAAAAAAAAAGGTAATTTTCCTAGACAATGTGTGGTTCCAGATGATGCTGAAGATATTAATCTGAATGCTGGATAAAATAATTTCTTTAGACAAGTTTAAAGTGCTGTTATCATAATTCCAACATGCTTATTACAAAGAATATTTTCATGCTAGGTGTCTTGTAGTTCTAAAATCTGTTTCATTGATGAAATCTTCAATTTAGCATATTTAATCAGTATCAGTTGGGAAGATACACACTTCAGTTTGGTCTAGATGAGTAGTTTAGAAAGTCTGTTCAATAGATCATTCTTATTTATGAAAAATAATGTTCACCACTGATATGAAGTGAGAAAAATTAAAACATTATTTTAGATGTTTCATAAATATGAAGTTTGACTTAAAGCGTTATTCTTTATAATAATTTTTCCTATATTTTTTGTTAATAAAACTTCGTGTAATGAAACCATAGTGATAATTGCTAGATATTCTTTTAATACTGATAATTGAGAGAATTAAAATAGAAAACCCTTTGTTACTTTTGAAATTTAGAAGTCTAGGAAACAACTAGAAATATTCTAGAACACACCTAACATGCCCCAACCACTATTTGAGAACTTGGAAAATTTGTTAAACAACTCATTAGTCTAGTTGATTTAGCAGTGACCCATAATTTCTCTGAAGTAACAAAGTACTGTGTGACTACTTAGTGAAATCCACATAATTATTCATGTTGTGCATTGAAGTCTAATGGTATGAACTTTTTTGTGCCCTCAGGATATGCATTCAAGCCAATGAAAAAATAGGTAGCAAGAGTTTATACATCTCTTTACATGGCAAAAAAAAAAAAAAAATCATGTGTGTTCTATAATCTACATTCTATAATTGTAGCTTAACACAATGGTGAAAAATGTCCAATACTAAATAACACCAATGCTGACAGGAAGTTGTTTGTTTACTAAGATGCATGAGCCCATGTCTGAGGAATAACCTTCGTATATTCTAACTCTTTAGAGATACTGATGTTTAAAAGATGGAGATGGGTGAACTAGAAGCTATGTGTGTCTTATTCTAAAGTTAGTTTTCTTTGTTATTTAAATTTATAATTTTGCTACAGTTAAATTGAACTATACTCTTGTTTCCTGAAAGCAAGCCTGTTACATCAAAGGTAAATATTATTTTATTGTAAATATCTAAAGGGTATATAGTATGTAAAAATGTTTGGGTGATCTCCATTCAGCTACAGAGTTATAAACATATGCTTTAGTTTTCTTATTCTGGTGAATCCAGTATAAATTACAATAGGTCTTTTGCATACTGGTTGTAACCAAAGAAAGAGATTGTCATGAAGAGGTTGAACACAAAACACAGATTGTCTCTAGTAAAGCTGGGGGAGAGAACAAATCACTAATATTGAAGTACATCATCTTTCTCATCATAATTCCTATATAAGAATAGTTGAAATTTGGTTTTAGATTTATTTTTCTTCCATTTACAAGAACATATTGCTTTGAGTTGAATGCAATCCTGTATTCACAGGTTTCCATTAAGGGTGAGATTGTGTGTCTGTCATTCCTAAATAAACCTAAAGTAATATTTTCCCCACATGTTTATGCAAGCTTTGTTTATAAAATGATTACATCATAAAATATTTTCATATTGGATATGTTCATACTTGGCATTGATTGTTATAGTATAAAGGAAGAGCTCTAATAGTTGTTTAATATTCAAAAAATAGCTTCTTTTGTCAATTTGATATTAATTGATTCTTCACTAACTTGCATTTTTTTATTACACATTCTACTCTTTGTTATTTCAGTTATGATGTATAATTAGTTAAGCACTATTTCTGAACAAATTTGCAAGAGGATAGGATTTATTTTATTTTAAATATTTTATTTATTTGTCAGAGAGAGAGAGCACAAACAGGGGAGAAGCAGGCTCCCCACTGAGCAACAAGCCCCATGTGGGACACAATCCCCAGACCCTGGGATCATAACCTGAGCCAAAGGCAGATGCTTAACTGAATGAGCCACCCAGGCGTCGCAAGAGGGTGGGATTTAAATCAAGCACTTGATATTGTTTCCTTTAGCCAGTTACTTACATATTAACACAGATTTTAAAGTGTTATAAAAAGAACTAAATTTCTATCTGATATGTTCATATATTAATAGTGAATTAATATTGAGTTTATCATTTGGATATTATGAATAAAATGTTATTGTTAAAGAGTAATAAAAAACACTCATTTTAGGGCGCCTGGGTGGCTCAGTTGTTTAAGCGACTGCCTTCGGCTCAGGTCATGATCCTGGAGTCCCTGGATCGAGTCCCGCATGGGGCTCCCTGCTCAGCAGGGAGTCTGCTTCTCCCTCTGACCCTCCCCCCTCTCATGTACTCGCTCTCTCTCATTCTCTCTCTCTCTCTAATAAATAAATAAATAAAATCTTAAAAAAACACTCATTTTAATATTGTTTTGTAAAGATACAGTAGTTACCAATTATGTTTTGGGAAATGAAGATCATGTGCTGTTTGCTTATGCACTTATCCAAATGTTAACCACACATACTAGCTATTTTCAATTCTTTTCATCTGGGTTCATTTGCATGAAGCATGCTACATGGAGAAGAGCCAATTTTAGAAATTCAGCTGCTAGGGTTGGCTGAAAACTAACATTGGAAGAGGATCATAAAATGTTTAGTTTGAAAACGAAAATTTTACGTAATTCTGTTCGTTATGTAGTTATTTAAGAAGACAATGGAAAGTGTGCTTAATGTATTTTCTTTAATATCAGCATCAAATAAACATTGAGTTTATATGAACACAAGTTATTGCTAAATAAAAGGAAAAAAAACTGTCTACATACACAAATAATTACCAAAAATATTTTTTGTCAATTTTTATTGAAAGTATAGCTATGGATTAATATTTAGTCTCCAAGTATATGCATATCTCTAGACCAGTAATGATGATAAATTTCAGCTAAATTATCTCTATGCCATTTATTCCTATTTTCCTCTGTATTTGTGATCAAAGTTTAATTATCTTTCCTGATTAAGTCAAAGAACACCAAAATGTTTATTCAGGATAGCCTTTGAAATATATATTTTATTTGTATTTGGATATATTCCCCAAATTTCAAATAAAATAATGACAATGTATTTACATGACATTTATAGCTTTTTCTTCTTTTTTCTCACTCCACCTAACCTGAATCCCATTATATGGTAAAGATAAACATCCTTACATATGATGATGATTAATAAGGAGCAGATTTTTACATTCAAAACATGTTTATTGGTTCATAGAGTAATTGTTCTAATATTTTTATGAAGCTACTTTCTTATTTTTAAATTTTTACTTTGAAATAATTGTAGGAACAAAAATGTTGCAAAATCAAATATTAGATTCCTAAAACTGTCCTCATGGCAACAGAATGCCCTATATTTTTGTACATGGAATATAATTTTTCTTAGGACCTTGATCCTTGAAGAATAGGTGGACTGGTTATAAATTATTTGGTTTACACTTCGTTTCATTGAATTTAAAAAAAATGCCACTATATTTGCCAGTCCTTTGTTCATACGTGGCTTTTGAAAAGTCTGATCACAGAACAATTATTTTGTCTTTATAAGTTGTTTCATCACTTTTCCTGGGCCTTTAGGATTTTTTTCTTTATCTTTAAAATGTAATATATTTATTAATATAAACCTTGAAGTTGAGTATCCTGGTTAATTTTCCCAAGTATCCAGTGGACCATTTTAATATATAAATTGTAGTCCCCTCGCTTTCCAGAAAGTCTTCTTAGATAATAATTTTATTTTATTTTTTTAAAGATTTTATTTATTTATTTGACAGAGACAGACAGTGAGAGAGGGAACACAAGCAGGGAGAGCAGGAGAGGGAGAAGCAGGCTCCCCGCGGAGCAGGGAGCCCAATGCGGGGCTCGATCCCAGGACCCTGGGATCATGACCTGAGCCAAAGGCAGACGCTGAACGACTGAGCCACCCAGGCTCCCCGATAATAATTTTAAATATTAATTCTGTTCTATTATTTTATTTTTGTCAGAAGATCCAATAACACAAATGTTACTGCTTCTTGCCTGTCTTCCACTTTCCCTACTTTCTCTTGAACCATTTTCTTTCTCTATATCATTGTCACACCTTTTGTTGTTTTCCTGTCTTTCTTGAATGTTCTGTATTAATTTTTTTGAGTCTATCCTCTTTTAGGCACCTGCATTATATTCTTCACTTTTAAGAAAATGGTGCATTCTCTTCCACTTCTTACATGAGTTTCATCGTCTCTTTTTATTTATTTTCTTTTTATATTCTTAGTTTTTGTATTTCTTAGTTATGGTGACTTTTTTATATTTGATTTTTTGCTTGAGCATATTTAAGTCCATTTGCAGTAGTGTCTTCAAGTTTTCTTCTGCTTTATGCCTATATTTCTAGGGAACATTGTACTCAATTGACAAGTTATATAATTTGTTTTCTGACTCTTGCAAAAGATATGTTAATTTTTTTGTTATTGTTTATGTTTGTGTTATTGGGCTGTTTATAGGCTTCTTAATTTGGGCATACTCATGTCTGAGTATAAAAAAGTCAGTTATTTAGTGTTTCTTTTGCTTTTGTTTATTTTGTTTCCTTTGGTGATGGGTGGGGGGGTTATGTGCCCTCTAAACCTTTAGGTCTCTTATGATGTGCAGGACCTAAAATTTTCACTTTTGCGTTTTTCCTCACTACATCTAATGGCCAAAGAGCACTTTCCCTTCCTTTTTGACTTTTTCATCCCCCATGAGTTTCAGTAGGTGTCATTTCAAATCACGTGGTTGTTATAGTCCCTTCCTTGGGGAAGTATTTTGTCCATGCACTGAATCACCAAATGCAGTTAACATTTCCGACTGAAATACCTGTAGGCATAGTCTTTCTGGTGATAATTTGAGATGATTCTTAGGACCCCTTGTTCACTCTCTCTTTCATTCATTGTTTCTAGGCCTGTCTTTGTTTGCCACTTGCCCTACATGGGATGGAGTTGGTGTAGATCTACTAGAAATTGAATGCTGTGACTTGTTCTTTTTTTCTGTTTTTATATATGTTATTTTAAAGATTATTTATTTGAGAGAGAGAGAGAGAGAACCAGCAGGAGGGGAACAGGGAGAGGGAGAGAGAATCCCAAGCAGGCGCCATGCTGAGCGCTAGGCTCCAACATGAGGCTCAATCTCAGGACCCTGAGATCATGACCTGAGCCAAAACCCAGTCAAATGCTCAACCAACTATGCCACCCGGGTGCCCCTACTTATATTATTTTAAAGTTCAGGCATTCTCTTCCTTCAGGTTATGCTGAAGGCATGGTTTTATATGCTTTTCTTTTTCCTTCAGCATTACTTTTAAAGTGAATATGGAAGATTGAGTCCTGGGTGCTGCCACTGTCTTCAGCCTATATTTCAAAATATAAAGAGAAATCATTCTAAAGCATAGTACTTGCTTTTGAAACATGGAAAAGCCCAGCAATCCATTTATTCCACAAGTCATCTTACTTTGCATTCACATTTCATCCCTTTTTGAAACCTCAACACCACTGGAGCATAGAAATTTCAATTGTGGAAAATGGAAAATATACTGTAGCTCTTGCTAAAGTCTTTAACAGGGTAAGCTAACTTTTTCTGTTAATAATCATGTAAGTAACTTGCCTTTGAAAAATAACACTGACTAAATTAACATAATATTAAAACATAAAATGGTTTAATGAATGCACCTTAAAATGATCTCACATAGTGAGATTTATGAGAAACCAAAAATAAGGTGGTGACATTTTGAAGGAAACATTTATGACTGTCCTTGTGACACACACCAATTTTCCTAGTATGACTGACTGCAAGGCAGAGTGTCTAAATGACAATGCTCACTCCTCTTAGAATATTAAACTTAAAAGGATTGCCTTAAAAACACTAAAGCCAGGCTACCGGTCTGCTTTAGGACATGAAGTAAACTAGGGACACAGAAAATGACAGATTCTTCCTGATTAGTCTGACAGGGTGGCAGGCCTACCAGATACTTACTTATTCTTGGCACCATGGTCCTGAAATACAGTTGTCAGAAAATAGAATTATCTGCCAAATTTTATTATGCTGGTAAGCTTTTTCATACTTTCTCAACTCTCATCTGCTCTTAAAAGTTGGGTAAGGAAAAGTCTGACAAAATTTAACAGATCTAACATTAAAATTCTCCCTCCCTCCCTCCCTCCCTTTCTCTTTCTTTCTGGAACTTAGTGGCTTACCAGTATGACTATCAAACTGTTTCTCTTTTCCCTTAAGCTTTTTTTTTCAGTGCTAAGTTATTTTTAATATCGTTCTTTTATAAAATTGACAAAATACAGGATTAGTTTTTATTATAAAATTCAAAAATTAGATAAATTGTTAATAGGGTATTTGAGAACAAGTTCAGTGAGAATCCACAGATGACACAACTATGAACACTGAGGATAGAACTGCACCTCATCAAAACAAATCAGTTTAGTAAATTCATTATGAATTACTAATTTTAGGATAAAATACAGTTTGAACATAAATTTCCAAATATATTAATCAAATAACTATGCATTGATTAAATGCCTACTCTGTGCCAGAAATTTTAGTGTAGTAATACTTTCTGCCTTTGAAAAATTTTGAATATTGTGGGAAAAATTGACTTATAAACATATAAAATAAACAATAACATAATGCTGTATGCAGAATTGGATCCCTGAGACTTTTCAATAGTGGAGTTATAAATTTTGGAAATAGGTAGGGAGATATCAGGAGGTTTTAATGATGTGATGCATTTTACAAGCTAAGGAGCAGGAAAACAGTTAACCATTAATGAAATTTGAATACTTCTAGACAATTCTCAGAAAAATACTAATGTATATATTCAGTTTTATATAATTGTCCATATATATAGAAAAGAGTTGGAAATACATATTTGAAGCTTCATATTGTCAAGAATTGTGAAGAATAAATTACTGATGCATACACATTTAAGTGAGATGTGATTCCCATGGAAATGCTTTAAATTGCTACTGATGATAGTTAGAATATTAGAAGTATCCCCAAACCAAGTGAGCTGTTTCTAGACCTGTAAGGTGCTGGTAGAAACAGTGATATCACTAAGAAACCTAATTAAAAAAGCACTTGGTAAGAAACTGGAAAAGCGAGCTGAAAAATAATCCTAGGAACTTGGAAGCCATCAAGTTATCCTTCAACAGGTGAATGAATAAATAAACTGTGATATATCCATACAATGGAATATTATACAGCAATAAAATGAAATGATATATCAAGCCATGAAAAAACTTGGAGGAACCTTGAATACATATTGCTAAGGAAAAGAAACTAATCTGAAGAAGCTGCATTATTATGATTCCAATCTTATGACATTCTGGAAAAGTAAAAACTATGGAGACTGTTAAAAGATCATTTCTTGCCAGGAGTTGGGAGGAATGGAGCAAAGGTATAAATTAGTAGGTGAACCACACATATCTTTTAGGATTTTTAGGGCAGTGAAAATATTCTGCATATTACTGTAATGGTGGATACTGGTCATAATGCATTTGTGAAACCCATAAAATGTACAGCATCAAGAGGGACTTCTATTATAATTTACAGATTTTAGTTAATAATAATAGGCCAATATTGGCTCATCAATTTCAACAAATATACTACACTAATGCAAGAAGTTAATAATAAGAGAAACTTTGTGTGTGTGTGTGGGGGGGGGAGTATATGAGAACCCTACACTTTGCACTCAATATTTCAGTAAACATAAAGCTACTATAAAAAATAGAATTTATTAATTTTAAAAATAGGCCAAAGAATAAGGGAGTTTTGAGAAAAAGAGAGTAGTCCTATTTTTTCATTAAGTCAACACATATTCATAGAATGATATCTAAGTACCATGCACCACACCAATTACTTTGAAGAAGAAATGAAAACAAGGTAAACACGATGCTTTCACAAAGCTTATAGTCAATTGTTGCCATTAAGTCCATTGTGAAATTTTAAAAAATGAGATATTGGAATCAGCACTATTTAGATTATTTCTTCTTCCTATATGCACTTAAAACACCATGTAGTCCTCTTTTTCAACACTAATATTTGTGATTACTTATTTAATATCTACAGAAGAGCAGATTTTTTTTTTTTTTTTTTTTTTACTCCATGTCATTGAATTTGATTGGAGATCTTTACGTTTAGGATATCTCAGTGAAGTTACTTAAGTCATGTACCAGCAGAAAACCACAGCTATCTGTAAGCTTTTTGTCATCAACGTTCAACACCAAATAACAATGGAGCAACACCTACAATTTTCTTAGAGAAAAAAATTGTAGCTTAAATATATGTGACCATAGCACATCTTAAAATTAAGAGAGAACATTCTCAAAATAAAAGTTTTCAAAAATAAAACACCTACGAATTTTACACCCAATGCATTTTTAAATTTTTCTCTTTAGAACCATGACCATGTTCATTGTTTCTGAGGTTTTTATTTGAAGAATAGGCCAGATTTATAATTTTTAATATCTTATGAAATGCTCAATATTTGTCGGTACTATTTTACATTCTTTACAAATTTAACTGAATGATCTTAAAACATTAAAACATATATGGCAGGTACAGTAATTGTCCACATTTTATATCAGGGCCATATTTGAAGTAGCCGTGGTAGGGGACTTACCAGGATAACGAAGTTATGAAGTGGTAGAACCAAGAATTGAACCCTGCAAGTCTGGTTCTAAATTCTGTATTCTCTATTACTGTGCCTTATCTCTCTCATGAATTAAGATAAATAGGTTTACATAGTTGCGAAATCCAAAATCTTAAGGGAAAGCAATAGATTATCTGTTTCTTTTCAAAAATGAATGTATATTATTATTTTTTTCAATTGCCTGCCTAGGGACAAAAATTCTCTTTGTTCAATAACTTGTTACAATAATCAGATTTTCAATTATAAAACCTATTCTTATTTTGACTCAACACAGCCTATTTACAATTTAATCCGTTAACCCAACTCCCTCTCTAGAGATGGAGATCCAAGAAATTTGTGGTATCCTTATAAAAATACTTTACACAAGTGAAAAATATAAGCTAAGATTTTATAAACTTGTAAGGGGCAATGAAGGAAACCACAGTGGAATTGGAAGGAATTAAGTTGATTCAAGGTCAATATACTAGCTTAGTGCCCTTTGACATTTTTTCTCACGTGGATATAAGGGTATTTTTAAAAGAATATATCAATTCATTCCTAATAAATGTAACAATTTGTGTTTTTTCCTCTTTTTTGCCTCATAATAAAAATATGCTATGGAGTTTCAGGGTATATATCTGAGTTACATTTGGACAGTTATTTATACCACTAAAGCATCATCCATGCAATAAATTATCTTCGGAGTGGCAAAATTGTTGGAGACCATCTTGCAATGTTGATGAGGACTTCCAAATGCCCCTTTTCAATATAAATCATGACTGTTGGAAATAGAGTTTTGAGAAACCAAAACAACAAAAAGTTAAAATTAGGAAATATGGAGCAATGGTCGCCAAAGTTTGTGGGAAAGAAGTAGCTGGGTTCTTGTGTGGATTACTTCAAAAAATACCTAATGTAAACAAAAATCATAGGAGCCTATGTACAAGAAGAACAATGTGCTGCATTAAGCATGGAGAAGATAATTACTAGAGAAAGAAAATTAAAAAATTACTGGGAATCTTGTATCCTTTTATCTCTTTAATAAGCATGCAGTGCAAAAGCACACAATAGAAAGGGCATCTTTCTTTTATAGTATTACACTTCTTTCCTTTTCCAAGGATGTGGTGGGAGGATCTTTCTACAAAGGTAAAGATCATGAATGCAAAGAAACAGGCTAAAATTGTCCACAGTCAGGCGTAATGAAGTAAGTTATACAGAAAACCAAAAACCAACACTTATTTGAATAGTCAACTTAAAATGGTTTGAAAAGTGCAAGGTCAACATTGTGGGTGATAATAACGCTTAATGTGCTGTTCTACATGTGTTCCTTTTTCCATTACTTTCATGCATTTGAAGGAAACCACCTTTTCCTTTTGCCTTCGGTGACCTCCCCTGACCCATGTTCTGTGAATCAAATTCTTACTTATACTTCACAATTTAGCTCAAGGCTCATTATCCTACTTATACCAATTTTCTTAGCCGTAATTGCATATTTATTTTTTATATGAACTTTAGGACGCACAAGAGCATACTGTATGTCTTTTAGTGTGATAGAAATGAGCCTAAGGTACAGACTTAAAATTTCCATTAAATAAAGGATAAAGCAAGAAGTTCTGAACATAACCTTTCAATGCTTACCGGTACTTTCATATACCTCTGGTACATGTTTCCCATTCCCAAGAAGGTTGAGATACCGAATTAATTGTTGTATTCTCCAGGCTACACAGATGACAAGTGTGTCAGTATATGTATAAAAGTGAGCTACTTATGCTAACCTAAGGAATTTATGTTGAGGGAAATAAAGTAAACAAATATGATAGCAAAAGTTCAAGCAATCACCAAAAAGTATTATCTACCTTTACCCTCAAAGAGAAGTTTCAACTGGAAGATATCAGTTGAAGAGAACAAAATTTGCTCATCTAATTTGTGTTATAACAAGACTTCAAAAATATAAGAAATTCTCTGCATATTATGTCTTTAAACATTATAGAAGAACAGCACAACATGTCTTAGTATGGTGATGTGCATGAATGTTCTTTAGAGTACAAATTTCTAATGGGAGTTCGACAGCAAGGAAAAATATTTCTAAGTGTACAGATGTTGAAAAGTTTTCAGGAAGTATGATTTTGCAATTTCAGATTAATACAATATGTGTGAATCATAGCTGGTGAAGGAAAATAAAAAGTATCTTTTCATAGAAAAGTAACAGTTTCAAATCAGATTTATAGGATGAATGGATACGATTCTGAAAGGATTTTACAAAAAAATAATGAAAAGAATGATGTACGTGATTTGTATGAAAGTACACTTTGATAATTAACGCCAGGATTAATGATTAAGGAAGCATAATGACATCATGTGTGTCTACGTATGTTGGATGATTCTCTAATGTATTAGCATTCTCTAGAGAAATGGGACCAATTATTTATATATATATATATATATATATATATGCACATATATATACACATATATATTTCAATGTATATGGCATATATACACACTCTTTTTATAGTGTATTACTGTGTAAATATGTATAATACATAATTGTATATATAATATATAATGGTATATCTATAATAGCATATATACTATTAAATACATATATATTACTATATACAGTGTATATATATACAGTGTATATACTATATTTCATAGTATATACATGCATAATAGTATATTTTATATCTAGATATAGTATATATAATATAGTATTAGATATGCCATTTTGTATATATATATACACACACATATATATACACACACACATATATATATATATACACACACTATTATATACAGTGGGTATATACAGATTGAAAGGGAAAGAACAAATGATAAAACAAGTTGGGTAAAATGTCAACAATAAATAAACCTCGGTAAAGAATATAGTGTGTGTGTAACTGTTCTGTAGGTGTAAAAGATAAATAATAATAATAACAATAACAAAATAAAAAAATGGCTGGGCGCCTGGGTGGCTCAGTCGTTAAGCATCTGCCTTCGGCTCAGGTCATGATCCCAGGGTCCTGGGATCAAGTCCCACATCGGGCTCCCTGCTCGGCAGGAAGCCTGCTTCTCCCTCTCCCACTCCCCCCTGCTTGTGTTCCTGCTCTCGCTATCTCTCTCTCTGTCAAATAAATAAATAAAATCTTTAAAAAAAATAAATAGAAAAGGGCTAAAGTAGGAATTATCATGGAAACAATTAGAGATCAGTCTGAGAGGAAGAAGGAGAGGCTTACTTAAGGAATTTATATTTAACCTCAGACTCAAATTAGAAGAGGGCCAGTAGTAAAGAAAATACTTTAAGTAGACAAGCATGTGCAAAATCCTAAAAGTCAGAGATAAAGATAACTTGAAACCAAAGTGGGTAAAAGAGCTGAAGTTGAGTAAAGGGGGACCAGGAAGGAAAGGTGGTCAGCAGCATAGTCATATAGGTCCATTTAATACAATTTGAGGAATCAGACATTATTTGCTGGGATTAGCATACGATTTTTTAACATAGGTTTTACCTGGAAACTATATTAGGTTAGTATCCTGAGACCATTGAAAGTAGACCATTCTGGATCAATAATACTACTTAGATTCTTGCAGTATTTTGAGATAGAATATATCACTGGTTTGAACTAGTTTACTGTCACACTGACACTTGGAATGCAAGTAAGGAGACTAAAAAAAAAAAGATTCTGAAGTTGAGTCAATGACATCTGGCATAGGGTTCATGAGAAGGATGAGTCAAAGATATGGCAGTTGTGTTAGGGTTCCATACATTCTGTTAGGTGTAATGGGTTAGAAAGAAAGTTCCACATTAAACGTGATTTTTGGATGGTGACAAGCAAAATTTATCACCCCAAACACTCAGACATCATCTTGGATAATTCTAACCAAAATAGAAAAATCAAGAAAATAACATTAATTCTTACTTAATTTACTTATCTTGGGGCACCTGGGTAGCTCAGTTGGTTGAGCATCAAGTTCTTGATTTCGGCTCAGGTCATGATCTCAAAGTCGTGAGATCGAGCCTCGGGAGTCTGGCTCTGCGCTGAGTGTGGCTCTGCCTCCCTCTACCTTTCCCACCCTCCCCAATCCTATCTCCTCCCACTCAGGGGCATATGCACGCATGCTCTCTCTCTCTCTAAAAAAAAAAAAAAAATGATACCTCTCCAACAACCAACTTTCAGAGCCAGATATTGGACCACTTGATCACTAAAAAATACTCCAATTCAGAAATCTACAATTATTTGATCTGACCTCAACTTCCTCCTTTGCTAACTTTCTCACTTAGTTACTCCCATCATATCTGTTTCTAACTGAAACATTTTACTAATGTTCTATGCTTTCCATGTTTATTGGTGTCTTCCTGTTTTCTCTTGATAGCATAGACAGGAGCCACACTGCTCTAGTTTAAATACTGACTTCCTACTTATCCTGTGGAGCAAGTTCATTAACTTCTTTGCACATGGGTTCTCTCATTTGCAAATGGTGACCCCTAGAGGATCTACTTAAGAGGGTTATTGTAAGGGAAATAGGCCGACCACATGAGCACTAGGCAAGTGAAAGTTCTTTTTATAAACCATCTGTGATTTATACCACTCTTGATTTAGTACTCTTGCAAAATATGGATTTAACTGAATTAAAATTAGCCCATATCCTTCAATAGATTTCAAATTCCTTGATGAAGTTGTACCAAATTTATATCTCTATATCCTTTGGGCTTTGTCTTTTCCTGGCCACATATGTAGTCAATAACTGTGAATAGACACATTATCAAAGCTAAGTCCATCATTGCTCAATGGACTAATTTTTATCCAGCTGACTTGTCCCAAGCCATTACTGTGTATGTTATAATGGCTAAACTTTTAAAAATGCCTGACATCCCAGTATGTCTCAGGAATAATTTAATGATGCCAAAAAAACTTCCACAGCAGCTTATGTGTATGTGTTAGTCTCCTTCATTAGATTGTAAATCCCTGTATTGAAGAAACTGTATTTTATTCACTTCTGTATGCTTCAGAGCACCGTAGCTGAGTAACTTGAATTTAATAAGTTTTCAATACATATTGAGTTGAACTGGTTATTTGCTCCTTCAAAATTCAGTTCAGATATCATTTCTTAGGCAAGACTTTTCTGAGCTTTCCATCCAGAACTGATTATTCCCCATGCTATAGTACGGATTGACTTTTGACTGTGAGGTGGCGTTTTAAAGATGAAAATTTCCCACCTATACACAGAAGTATACATATGATTATATGGATCAAATCATAATTCCCTTCCCCTGGGCATACTGATTCATTAGTCCAGAATAGGCATTTGACCCAAAACAGGCCTCTTGGAAAGCTTCACATGAAAACAGAAAAAAAAATCAATGAAGTCAAGATCAGTCAAGAGAAACAGTATTTAATTCCCCGATTCTTCTGTTTCTTTCAATTCTGCATTTGTTTCTGTACATTGTCCAGGAAAAATTAAATTTATTCAAATAAAGCTTTTGTAGCTTGCAACCAACAAAGTATACGCCAATACACCTTATGTCATCAATTACCTAAACATGTTTTCTGTCTTTCTTTGTCATTCTCTTCCTTCTTTCCTTGCCTTCTTCCTCCTGTGTCTCTTCCTCCCCGCTTTCCTCTCCCTCTCCTGCTCCTACTCCACCTCTTGCTCTTGCTCCCTCCTTCTTCCTAGTATGTTTCATCTGTCTTAAAACTTTAACAAAATATAATTCATTCCTATTCATTCTACCTCAAAATAATTTTCCAGATTTACTTATAGTTCTCTCCACTCCTAATATTCTAGACAAAGCTGAATCCTGAGTTAGAAGGTGGATGGATGGGTAGAAAAATAAATAGATGACAGATGATAGGTAGATAGATAGATAGATGATAGATGATAGATAGATGATAGAAAGATGATCAATAGATTATAGACGATAGATTAGATAGATTAGATGATAGATTGATGATAGATAGATGATAGATGATAGAGAGATGATAGATAATAGATATATAGATAGATGATAGATGATAGTAGATAGATGATAGATGATAGATGATAGATAAGATGATGATAGATGATAGATAGATGATAGATGATAAGATATATAGATAGATAGATGATAGATAGATGATAGATAGATAATAGATAGATAGATGATAGATGGATACTGTGTTATGTTTCACCCTTTTCAAAATCTTCATTAGCTTTTTTGTTGTTCAGAATGAAATAAAAATCTTTTATATTGATTACTTAGCTCTATACAATACCAGATCAGATCCCTGCCTAACTTTATAATTTCATCTACTTTCCCTGATCCTTTGTTTAAAATTATTCAGCCACACTGGTCTCACCTTGTCCCTTAAGCACACAGAACTCATCTTTGCCATGGATCTTAGCACTATTTTTCCTGTCTGGTGTGCTTCTCATGGCTGACTTAGTCTCTCATTCTCCTTAAGTCTCACCTTCTCAGAGATCCCTTCCTTGAACTGTCAATATCAAGGAGTTCCATCTCTTCCTGGCATCACATGTTTTTATTTTCATTACAACCCTTATCATCCCCTATTATTTATTTATTTGCTTATTACCTGTCTTCCTTATACTTCCTCAGGTAGGAACCCTGTATGTCTTCATCACCTTCGTAACTCCAAGACAAAGCATAATGACTGCTCATTTGTTTTCAAAAAGTGGTTATTGAATTAATTTTCCTAAGTGTAATAAAAAACAAGGCCAAAAAATATAAATGCATAAGAATATACAAATTGTGACTGCCATGCTGAAATTATAATAAGTTTTTTTTTTAATTTCAAAACAGATGTTGTTTCCTATATAGCATGGTTCCTTTAGATAAACCTACCTCTCTCAAATTATTAAGTTCTAATATAGTCTTAGATTTACATTCTACTCTTCTCCTGTCTTCCATACCCATTGTATATATGCTGTCTAAAATAACATCAGAGCATATGGTTTGAATGTAATGATTTTCCATGGAGTAGTCTGAGGGGATCTAAATAGTCTGGACACATAGGGTTGACATTTTTGAATGCTGCTGTGCAATCTGATTTTATAAGTGAATTTACCTAATTAAGTTCAAGTGTATTGACTCCAATTTCATAGGCACAGTTTCTACTTGTGGGACCAAAAAAAAAAAAAAAAAATCCTAGGGAAAAAAAAACATACTATGTTTTCATTTTATATTACAGTTAAAATTAATAGACTAACCTTCAATATTAATCAAATAATAATATAAAACTAAAATAAATTAGCATCTTTGAAAAAATTGTTGAAGAAGTGATTAGGCCACAGACTTGAAACTCTGGAATACCAGACAGGTATGGGGTTACTAGTATTCCTCTTCTTATCCCTCTTGGCCACAGTACATCTAAAGCATGTATTCTGTGTCATTTCCCAGAGTGGTCCTGTAGGATTGTTCCATATCACTGGCTTCAGACATGGCTGCACTGTATTCCTCTCGGCTGCATTCCCTCTCTCACCTACCAATGCGTATTGACCCCTCTAAATAAACTACATCTTAGCTTCAGCTTCTGCATCTTGGGAGAAGTGGACCAAGACAGCAAAGCTACAGAAAAAACTCAGCACAAAAGGCTCTTGCAAAAATCTGCTATCTCCCCTCCACTCAACACACCCATCTTGTTTAAATACATCTTGTTTAATTCTATGACTTTGGGCGAACCATTCAATTTCACTGAGTTGTTAGCTCGTCTGTAAAACGAAGCTATTAATGTTTAAAATTACAGTGGTTTAAATCTTCAGAAGCAAAATAAATACATAAAAGCTGAGAAAAGCCATATACATCTCTATTAGGTATTTCATAAAATTATTACAAAGTGGAAAAAAATCTGAGTACAAGTGACAGCATGATAAATAGAAAGATGAGAATATCTTTCATATTTGTGCATCAAGTCTGCAATTGCTTACTAGCAACTGTTGCTGATTCTCTTTCTTTTCATTACTCATTTTAGTCAAGTGTCACCAAATGCTGAATCACATCTATAGGATACCAGGTGCATCAGGGAAAGCACCAACTTAAAAATAGTCAAAGAAGTTTGAAAGCTGGAACAGGAAGATACTTTCTTTTTTTTTTTTTTAAGATTTTATTTATTTATTAAAGTGAGAGAAGGAGTATGAACAGGGGGAGGGTCAGAGAGGTAGCAGACTCCCCGCTGAGCAGGAAGCCTGATGTGGGCCTCGATCCCAGGACCAAGATCATGACCTGAGCCAAAGGCAGATGCTTAACCGACTGAGCCACCCTGGTGCCCCAGGAAGATACTTCCATGTGCATGACTAGGTGTGGCTTCTCTCTGTTTCTGAGATGATTATTTCTGGCCTATCCTTTCTATTTTCATTAAGTTAGTGTCCTGTGTATTTTTACCTTGATCCTTAGAAAATTGTCTCATTCGGCAACTCTTATGGAACATCCACAACATCTGAAAGAGTGTCCTAAGGCTTGACTGGAGAAAGATAATTAACACATGGAGACAACTTCTGGATAATCTGATTGCTGCTCATTTACACTATTCCCAACCTAAATATTAATTGATTATACTATTCATGGCTTTCTTATTGATGTCACATTATTTTGAACTTCATTCTTGCTATAAATGAACTCCTTGATCCCAAAACATAGTCTTGCATCTCTAGTAGTTGTTTATGTTACCATTTTATATATATTATATACATATAATATATATAATATAAATATATTATATACATATAATATATATAATATAAATATATTATATACATATAATATATATACACATTATAAATAATTTAAATTATGTGTCATGTAAAACAAGAATTAAACTCTTTGAATGTGACTTGGCTAATTATTTCTTTATGACTGATAAAATAATAGGCTAAAATAGTCTAATGACTAGAATATCCATGTTTCTGCCTCACAATTTATTCACAAATTTAATATGTACAAGAAGTTGCAGTTTTTTTCAAATAAATATAGATAAAAGATTACAAATAACTTAAGTGATCTCATTATAACAACAGTATGCAAACAATCAGTTTAAAATTTTTTCTCGATTTTTCTCCCTCTCCAAAATGAATGGTCATCATTCACAATTCCAGAATATAAATTATTTAATGGGACTAAAGTTTCACTGGAAATGATATTATGTATAGCTTGTCTTCACATATCCTTGCAAATTTTCCTCTTTGCAGAAAATTCCAATCCTGAGAAACTTTTTTTTTTTATTTTTGAAAATAAATACAAAATTTGTACCATTGTTTGGCAACAATATCTTCAACAACACACAACTTCCAGAGTCAACCTGTGCTCCTTGTCAAATGGCAGAAAGAGAACGAGCATGGAAGTGTGCCGAACCTGGGTGTTCCACACACTTTCTTAATGCTCATTCCATTGGGTAAAATTCAACACATGACCAGATCAAATTCTGAGGGAGCCCAGAAAATGTAGTTTAACTTGTACCCAAGTAGAAAAGAAAACTAGTTTTGATAAATAGTAATCTTTACCATCTTACCTATTTCCTCCTAGATTGTAGTTAGGAATAATCGTACACTGCTTGCACTTCATTCTCAGCTAACTATTAGTGAGGACTTTATCCCTTTACAGCTGCTTTTCTTTGTGTTTTTTTTTTTTTGGGGGGGGTAGTTTAAAAATAATTTACATGAAGTAAAATTCATCATTTTTATTGTGCGTTTTTATGAGTTTTTACAATCAAAATGTACAATCTGAATCGTCTCAAAAAACTCACTTGTGCTCCTTTGCAGGTGATCCCTTGTACCACCCATCCCCAGCCACTCTCAACCACTGATCAGTTTTGTATCTTTATAGTTTTCCTTTGCAAGGAATTCATAAGAATGGAATCATGTAATATGTAATATTTCACTTTGGCTCTTTTACTTAGTATAATGCACTGTGTGCCTCACACGGTAGTTAATTCTCTTGTATCACTGAGTAGTATTCAATTGTAGGAATCACCATTTGGTTACCCATACACCAGTTGAAGGGATTGACAATTATAAATGAAGGTATTATAAACATTTACACGTCAGTTTTGTGTGCACTTGAGTAGTCAGTAAGGTTACTGTTTAATATGGTACGTATATGTTTAACTCCATAAGAAATCACCAAACGATTTTCCACAGTAATTCATAGTCTTTACAGGTAATAATTTTAATGCAAAAAAGTAAAACATCTAGTGATATATTAATTCTACTCAAAGTATGCTATTTCTTAAACCTAATTTGTTAAATATATAAATCACACAATTCCTTCCAAATATCACCATGTAGTTTTTATTCTGTCATCTGATCTTGGGATTTATCTTTATTTTAAAATATATGGATGGATTCATTTGTCTTTGATTTTGCATGTATGCAATACCCATACAAAAGGAAAATGTATTTCTGAGGCAGTTTGAAATATCTTTTACAGGGCGCCTGGGTGGCTCAGTTGGTTAAGCAACTGCCTTCAGCTCAGGTCATGATCCTGGGATCGGGATCGAGTCCTGCATTGGGCTCCCTGCTCAGCAGGGAATCTGCTTCTCCCTCTGACCCTCCCCCCTCTCATGTGCTCTCTCTCTCATTCTCGCTCTCTCAAATAAATAAATAAATAAATAAAATCTAAAAAAAAAAAAGAAATATCTTTTACAGATCAATCCCAATTAAGTACATATAAAAAATGAGGGTCATGGAAGTAAACCAACATTCAGTAAAATTAGTCATAGGACTAATGTTACCATGTCAACTTCGACATTTATCAAACATCCTGCAAACTAAGAAAGCATTTACATTATTAGCATTTTATCCCTGCAGGCAAATTCACTAGGGCTGTTAATGGTGTTGTATGATTTGAGGAGTAAAGATCTCTGTCACATTTATAGCTTATTCTTATGAGTTATAATAAGAGAGAAAAATTAAATCTGTGTGTGTGTGTGAAAATGATGGACAGTGGAAATAACAGTCTATTACATAGTTTTGGGGCTCAACCTTCTTTCCTTCCTTTCTTTAAGGTAAAGTTATGAAAACTGGCAAATTTTGACAATTACCTGTCACTGCTTCAGCCACACTGTCCCCTTGGCTCTTTTTAAAGCTCTCAACCTCACTCCTGACTTTCATAATGGAAATCCCTTTGGTCTGGACTCTACCCCAGATAGTGACTTGTCCTGCATCCTCACTTAAGTCCATGGCTTTGTTGCAAAGCTACTTTGTCGGAAAAGTTTCCCATTTACACCAATAAGTACAGCATAATTTTCTTAAAAAAAAATTGCCGATCTGTTTAGAATATTTTATTTTATTTCTTAGCACTTCTCATGCCCAAGTAAATTTGACTCCATGAGTTTAGTTTATTAACTGTCTCGTATAGCTTGCCTTCACATATCTTTTTTTTTTTTTTAAGATTTTATTTATTTACTTGACAGAGAGAGAGAGACAGCGAGAGAGGGAACACAAGCAGGGGGGAGTGGGAGAGGGAGAAGCAGGCTTCCCGCCGAGCAGGGAGCCCGATGCGGGGCTCAATCCCAGCACCCTGGGATCCTGACCTGAGCCAAAGGCAGACACTTAACGACTGAGCCACCCAGGCGCCCTGCCTTCACATATCTTCACAAATTCATGAGTTTGCAAGTTCATGAACTTGCAGTGCAGTGAACTATCATGCAGGTTCATGAGTTAAACACTGCCTTGTTGGTTATTCTCTTTGATTAGTGGATAAACAAATAAGATAAATATGTAATACATTGATAAATAATTCCTAACCATATAAAAATAAATTTATACAAACAATTATGGTTACCACAGTTAAAATGTAATTTCATTTTCTGATACAACATCCTCTTGGCCCAAGGCAGCCATTGAATGGACTTCTATTAATGTTTTAAAGATATTTATTGAGTGCCCATACCATCTGCAAGATACTGGTAGTTCCAATGAGATACAGTATTGAACAAAACAGTCACTCTTTATACAGACAGATAATTATAATCAATTTTGAAAATTGCTAAGAATGGAAATGTTCAAATTGCTATAAAGGAGAAATAAAGAAGATGTGATTTTACTTATTGTTCTAAGGGAAAAAAGAGTAAAAATTTTATGTTGTATTAGGAAAACATGGAGTTAGTCAGAAAGAGGATAGATTAAAAGCGTTGCAGTGAGGACCATGCATGAGGACCATTCAGTGAGGCTGAATGGAGATCAGTGGGTTGAGGTCTGTCAAGTGAAGGAACACACAGCATCATGAGAAGGTAGGAACTATAAGACTTCATGGACCAATAGAGAAATATTCTCTCATCTCAAGAGCCACTGAGTTGATTAAATTGACTTGAACAGAGGATGTCTGTGTGTGGGTGTGGAAGCTGTACTCAGACAGAAAAGCAGGGACTGTTGAATGTTGTACTGTGGTGGTAGTGGAGTTTGAAAGAAGTAATAATATTAGAAATATAGTTTGTGAAAAAAAATCTATCTTGGAGAAAACAAATTTTTAATCTGATATACCGAATCGTAAAGAAACTATTACAAATATAAAAATATCAAATGCCACTTAGATCTTTTCTAAGATTTTCAAAAAATACAAAAGTGAACGTTATAATGTATCTTTTTTATTTTATAATGTTACATTAATCACCATACATTACATCATTAGTTTTGGATGTAGTGTTCCATGATTCATTGTTTGTGTATAACACCCAGTGCTCCATGCAGTACTTGCCTTTTAAAAAACACCATGTACTTACCACCTGGTTTCAACAATTTTTAGCTCATGGTCAATCTTGTTCCATTTATACCTATTTTAACACCACCCATCCCACAAAGGAGTTAATGTGAAACAAGTTCTCAGGAAAGATATTATTCATTCTGTGTATCTATTATTATACACGTACAATTTTGTTTTAGAAATCTGACACCTTATGATTGGAAAGAAGACATATTGTTATTTCTATAGATAAACATTTAAATGACTTGTTCATTCTTCTATGGAAGAAATGCCAGCCTCCCAAATTGTAACTAAAAATTCCATTTAAGATCCCCAAATGGAGCATGGAACACTATTTTTACCCTGCTCAATTTATCCTCATTTAAGATGGAAGGGAATATTTAAAATCCACTGATTTAGGTGAAGAAACTTATTGAATATGGTATATATTGTCCACTTTTATAAAATGCATTCCTTTTAGAATATGAGAAAACTCTTAAGAATTTTCCAAACTGATCTGATAATTATGGATTACAATCAATAAAGAGAAATGCAGTAATGAACTCTTTAAAAGGTCAAATTGTAACATATTTTTTAATTCTGTGGGGACAAAATAGCATAATTGAAGGTACCTGAAAAGTGGGTTATAAAAGTATTGAGAATAAAAATTTTTAAATTTGAACAAACAGGTGATATAAAATCTAAAATGGTTCTACCCATCAAATTTTAAATATTCATGCAAATTATTAATCGTGTTAAGATTTAAAGAGCATAGTTGCTTTTCAGTCATTCACACAGGTTGAGAAAGATGGGGATTTTCATGAATGGTCAGACACTCTTTATCTAGCACTAAAATAAATCTTTTAAAATAAGTATGTGGTCTTTCAAAAGTAAATGAAGAGGCATAAGAAATTAGTATCATAAAACAACTGTCATCCTAATTTTCTTCTTAGATTGTCATTTGTTCCATTTAAGCTTTGATTGCTCTTAATCAACCAAGCTATCTAGGTTATTCTCTGTGTCTCCCTTCTTTAATCACGTATTTACTGAGTATAATGTGGTCAAATATGTCTTGTCATCCAGTGCCTTCCTCTGCCAATGAGCTCTGGTCACATCTACCCTGCTTCACACATATCAGTTTCATTAATTTTGAATGCTAGCCAAATTTAATTGTCATTTTAATATGTTTACTCTCCTCTAGACTTTATTATCATTGTAAAAATGTGCCTAATACTTTTTTCCAGAAACTTCAGCTTCCCTGTTTTTAGTTTACAGATTTTAACATCTATAAAGAAAAAATTGTTCTGACATCTGTGACAATTTGGATGGAAGACCTCATGATGTTTGCAATGGGTGTCATGTTTTTCTTTTTTCTTTGGGGGGGTGTCATGTTCTTCTGAGTTCCAGAAAATGATTTTTTACCTAAACTCCATACCCAACATGGGCTTGAACTCATGACCCTGAGATCAAGAGTTGCATGCTCTTTGGGGTGCCTGGGTGGGTGCAGTCGATAAAGTGTCTGACTCTTGGTTTCGGCTGGGTGGTGATCTCAGGGTCATGGGTTCAAACCTCTTGTCCAGCTCTGTACTCAGCACAGAGTACAGAGCTCTGTACTCTGACTCTACCCCTGTGCTCTCGCTCCTTCTCTCTCTCTTTCTCAAATAAATAATTAAATCTTAAAAAAAAAAAAAAAGAATTTCATACTCTACCCACTGAGCCAGCCAGGAGTCCTATCTGTAATGCAGAGTGTCTGTTGAGTTTTCTGGAAAGGCTATTTCTTCCTTTGGTATGAAAATCTCAATCAGATGACAGTCAATTACTATGCACATATGTCTTTTTCTCTGAATCACAGAATTCTAAAATATCAGATTTCATATAAGGGTCTTAATCAGCAACCAGCATATACATAAAATAAAGCTATACATCACATAATTATTTTTAGTACTTAGGATATTACTCTTCTTCTTGTATTACTCAAGTGTTACTGAAAAATCTATGTATGAACAAAAACAACAAAACTTTTCATGCATTAAGAAAAACAAAAATCAAAACAAATACTTTGAAAGCCTAATAAGTCCTAAGGACTGTGCTAAGAAGCGAGGAAATGTAAACTAGTCAGATAGACAGCTTCTTGCCCATTAGTAGTTCACACTCTGCTGATGATCAAATAATAATCATTTTTCATATTCTTTTGATATTACAATTCACTTTCTTAATTTTAAGTTTACCTGACTCTACTGGAGTATCTAAAACCTCATGAGTTTTCTGTATAATGGCCCAGTGTGCCCTCTGTGTTAACAACACTTGCAATTGTCTGTATCTGCTCAGAGGTTAATTGTTTACTTTGCTTTCTTGCTTTAGCAAAGACAGGAAATCATCTATTTAGAGTGAAAACCCTGCTGTTTCTTTCTTACTTTGCTCTTGCTCTCAAACTCACTTTCTATCTCAATTTGATCATAGAGTGTAAACTTAAGTCAAATCTAGCTGCAAATGAGGAAACATTTCATTTATAAATAATTTATTTTGAAAAATGATAAAAGTCTTTTAGTCTCAGTCTTCTTAGTTGTGAAAGAAGAGGAAATAATGCCTATTCTAGAGAATCATTTAAAAAAACTGAATGAGGTAATACCTATAAAAGGATGCAGATAATTAATCCAGGAAAAAATATGATCCCAAATGATAGTTAAAGCCCCCCTTTTTTTATGGAATTAACTCATTAGTACCTCTTTATTACTAGTGTTTCATTTAAGAAGTTGTGTTATAGTGGAAAGGTATTACCTTGAGGATCATAAAATTTTTAAATATAGAGATAAAAGCAAATATTCCAAATGCCTACTACATTCTAAGCACTGTGCAATGCTTTTCTGGTTCTACCTTTCTCTGTGACCTTGGACAAATACCCTAATATAGCTTAATTTAAGTTTATTGTCTTCAAAATGTGTAAGTTAAGAGCAACTCTCATTTCCTCAAGAACATCCTATGGACACCTCTACAGGGCGTTAATAAGTGGGGAATCAGTAATCAGATCTGGGTCTATCTGTATCCAAATCCAAGGGAAAAATAAGAGAGAGAAAGAAAATCAATGCTTAACTTGGTTTAATCTAACATTCCCTAAATTACTTAACTATGGAAAACTTTTTCACCCCCTTATTAACTACATAAACTTGGCTAACTTTCTTAGCATAAATTTCACTTTGATTATCTTTAAAATAGGGAAGAAGGAATAACTAAAAAATGTTGTACCAAAAGGGAAGTATTAGGTAAAATCTCTAAAGTGCACAGAATGGCTAGAAAATAATAAAAGGGTAGTGATTATTGTTATCACTATATTTTTTAAAGATTTTATTTATTTATTTGACACAGAGAGACACAGTGAGAGAGGAAACACAAGCAGGGGGAGTGGGAGAGGGAGAAACAGGCTTCCCGCGGAGCAGGGAGCCCAATGCGGAGCTCCATCCCATCCTGGGATCATGACCTGAGCTGAAGGCAGATGCTTAACGACTGAGCCACCCAGGCATCCCTATTACTATTTTAATTAGCCTCATCTTTTCAAAGATATATAATATTAAGATTTATTTTTCCTCTCTCTTTCTGGAATGAATTAGGCAGCTTTTTTTTTTTTCTTTTTAGAGAGAGAGAGAGAGAGAGCACAAGCAGGGGGGGGGGCAGAGGGAGAGAGAGAGAGAGAGAATGTCAAGCAGATTCCCTATTGAGTTCCATACTCAATATGTATGAACCCATGCAGGGCTTGATCTCATGACCCTGAGAAACCAAGTGTCAGATGCTCAACCTACAGAGTAACCTGACCCCCCCCTGGATTAGGCAGCTTTTTAAAAAGCAAGAAGAGAAGCACCTAGGTGGTTTAGTCGGTTGAGTGTCCAACTCTTGATTTCAGCTCAGGTCATGGTTTCAGGGTCATGAGGTCATGGGTTATGAGGTCGAGCCTCACATCAAGCCCTGCATTAGGCTCCAAGCTAAGCATCAAGCCTGCTTGTCCCTCTCCCTCTGCTCCTCCCCCTGCTCTCTCTCTCTCTCAAATAAGTAAATAAATAAATAAAATCTTTAAAAAAATAAAAATTACAAAGCAAGAACAGTTTCCTGAGAACATGTGAGATTTTCTTTCCTTCAAGCTCCAAGTCTATAGATACCATCTCAGCAGAAGTTGTACAATCACCAAACAAAGCCTGTAACTATTCCTTCTAAAACATCAGCCAGGTAGAAACTAATTTGCCTAACAGTACACAGGAGGATAGCTAGCTAGCACCTTACTGGCTCTAAATTAGTAATTAAAACCAATTAGTTTCTCATACCCAATTGCATTATATTTCGCCCTGTACAGTTTAGTGCATAAACAGGTAGATAAAAATGCATGACTAATTAGAGAAGTCCTTTTTTGTAATTTAGAATACACAATTTTATATTCAAATATGAGAAGTGAATACAAATTTATGAATAATTTTTACAGCTAATAAACTATCAGATTAGACATTTCCAAAAAAATTATTAGCAAAAATACTTAAAGCAGAGTGGCATTATCGGAATGCACACATATCTCTCACAATGACTGCACTGAAAGAAAACATATTTGAATACAAACATACATAAACACATCCAAATATTTCAATGCTTAAATTGTATCTTTAATTTTTATTTTTTGCATTTCTAATTAAAACCCCATAATTGTAATAGTTTTTAAATGTTTTTAGATCTTTCTCATAGCAGAATAATTCTTAAAAAAAATATACTTGCTAGAGTTTTGATCCTTTAAAAGAACAACGCAAAGCATACCCTTATGCGATGAGGAGCTTAAAATATTTTGAGCAATGGAATAATTGCTAGAATAAATGCCCAGAAACCCAGATGCCTCATTTGAAGGGGAAAATGAATTTGAAATCATGAATCATGATTCTTTTAAAATGTGTTGTACCAAAAATTTTATATAATTATCAGTTGAAAGTAGCATGGGAGGGGCTAAGTGTTTTGGTGTAAAATCTATGTGACCTTGGAAAGTTTTCTAATGCCTTCTGACCAACAAGTTACTAGTTTTTAAAATGAGAGTAATTATATCTAACTCAAAAAGTTGGATGTTGTCAAAAATAGTCAAATATTCAAAACATCTGGCACATAGCTAATTAGCAAAATATCTCTACTTGAACTGTGTGAATGACAGTGGTGTTTGTTGAAGTGGGGAAAATAGGATAAGGACATGTTTAGTTGTTAAAAACAATAGGCACAATTCTGAATATATTAAATTTATGTGTTTATGGAACAACCAGTTAAGATAAGAAGTAAGTGATTTGGTATAAAAAGAGCCAAAAGTTTAAGTCTAAAAATATCTATTAATCAGAAGCCATCAATGTGTAAGTAAATATATAAAAAATGGAAGATGATGGAATCAACAAAAAAGAAAAAATATATAGAGAGGAAAGATGTGGCTCATGTTTAAAGCCTGGAAAAATAGTAATTAGAGGTCAAGTGAATGAGGAATTTGAAAAAGTGATTGAGAAGAAACATCCAGAAGTAAATAATTCAAACCAGAATGAGTAGCCCAGAGAACCACATGGTTCATAAGTAATGAAGTGATGATGAATACTGTTGAGAGTTGAGAAGTGAAACAAAGTAAGGAAGAAAGTTTAATAATTTTGAAAATCAAAGCAATATAGGGGTAACTGGAGAGTTAGGGGTTGTTTTCCTTACTTTTTTGGTGTTTTCTTATTTTGTACATTTGTTTACTTATTTGTTACTTTAGAGATCATTGAAGAATACTTTCATGCTACTGGACTTGAGAAAAAACTGTGGAAATCAGTGATGTGGGATGTAGAGGGAAGAGCAGAAGGGGGAAGGCAGGATGAATCAGCAGAGCACAGAGGATGTTTATGGCAGTGAAACTATTCTGCATGATACTATAATGGTAGATACAGGTCAGTAATACATTTGTCAAAATCCATAAAATTTATGGCAAGAGTGAACCCTAATGTAAACTATGGGCTTTGGGTGGTAATCATGTATCAGTGTAGGCTCATTAATTGTAACAAATGTACCACTCTGGTGTGGTATGTTGATAGTGGGTGGGGGGAGGCTGTGTGTATATGGGGGGAAGGGTTTATATGGGAAATCTCTGTACTTTCTATTCAGTTTTGCTCTGAACCTAAAACTGCTCCAAAAAATAAAGTCTATTCAAGAAATTCAATGGTAAAATGTGGAGATGATCACTTGTATTGATCTCTGTGTCACAAAGAATGATGATGGAAGTTGGTATATTACATATGGTAACACCAACAGCTTATAAAAGAACACCTTTAATTTTCAGCTCTAGAATTTTCATTTGGTTTATATTTGTGGTTTCTCTCTGGTTTTGTGATAAACTGTATAATTGTCCCCCAGGTGTCCATGTATTAATCCTCAGAATTTAGGAATATCACATGGCTAAAGGAATTTGCATATGTGATTTAGTTAAGGATTTTGAGATGGAGGATTTCCTGGATTACCTGTGTAAGCCCTAATTATAATCACCTAGTGTCCTTATAGGAGAGAAGTAAGGGAGACTTGGCATAGTAGAGAAGGTGATGTGAAATCAGGAAAAGAGATTCTAAGAGCCACAGAATCCCAGAAGCCTTTAGAAGCGGAAGAGGCAAGGAAAGGATTTTCCCTGTTACATGCAGAGGAACTAGCTCTCCTGACAACTTGACTTTATCCCTGTAAACTAGTTTCAAATTTTTAATTCCCAAGCTATAATAATAATAAGTTTGTATTGTTTTAAGTTACTGAATTTGTAATTTGTTACAGCAACATAAAAAACGAATACAAATTCTAGCTCTACTCATATCATCTTTACCTTAAATTCTTTGTATATTCTGTTTATCTATGAAATCCAAAATCTGGGGGCACATAAAATTACTGTCTATTGACTGCTTTCTTTCCTGATTATAGGTGATAATTTCCTGTGTCTTTCATATCTATTATTTTCCGGTTGAGAACTGGACATTGTAGGTAACACATCAATAACTGTGACTTTTTTCAGTGAATTGCTGGATTATTGGGATACTAGACAGTGACCTTGAATGATCTCAAACTACAAAAGCTGTTTTCCCTGACATATGCAGAAGATAATATCTCGCCTAATCTAATTTGACCTCTTTATGTGGCGATCTTCCCTGCCACATCTTACTCTACCAGTAAATTAAGGATCTGTACAGACATCAAGACTTTTGGACTGTCTTTCTGCAGTTTTCTTGTTGCTGGGGCCTTCCTTTATTTTCATGTCCTTCACAAGAACCAAGAACAGCTAATTGCCATCTCAATCCAGAAAGGCTTTCACTTGCTGCCACCTGAGCTGTATATGGGTTTTGGTCTACTTTTCACCAGGTTCCCTGGAGTCTCCCATGGCATACAAAATTTAGCCATCAGCCAGGGATTAAATAGAGTTTATACTTAGATTTTGGATCTCAAACTGTCTGTGCCTCTCTCACTTCCAGAATGTTCCCTTTAAATTTCCAGTGGCTCAGCAGTTGTAAAATCTATTATCTTCCCCAGACCTTGTAAGACTACAGTTTTCCACATGAGGGAAGTCTGGGGAAGATCCCAGACAAAAACTTAACAGCTTATAGTCCTTACCTGATACACTAACAATATTTCCATTATATATTCTTTTAAAGTTTTGCCTTTTCTTTGTTCATTTTTTAGTCCCTTCAAATATGCTATTAATTTCTTCATGAATTTTAATTGTCTTCTGAAAGTGTAAGCACTCATTTTGTCCATGCCTTTAGAAATATGGAGGTGAATACCCCTGAAAATACCTGTATGTACCAGTGAAAGTATTTGATTCTGGAAGCAGGTGAAATTACAGGGACATTGGGAGGTTGATATGAAACTCTAAAATCTCTGCCAAATTTTATGAACACATTTGATAGGATTGCTGAGCTAATTTTAAAATGAGGTCAAGTCTTTGAAGATGAACAAGATTATCATTACATTGATATCAGAATGTTACAAATAAGAAATTAGTCATTTGATGTATATAAAGATTATTAACATATTTAACAATTAGTGTAAACTATCAGTATAAAATTTATAGGCATGTTCTTTAATATTTTATTTATTTTGTAAAAAACTAATTTTAAATGTGTTTCAAATAAAAATATTAATGAGAGGGGTACCTGGGTGGCTCATTTGGTTAAGAGTCTGACTCTTGATTTCGTCTCAGGTCATGATCTCAGGGTTGTGAGATTGAGCCCCAGGTTGGGCTCTGTGTTGGGTGTGGAGCCTCTTTTAGATTCTTTCTCTCCCTCTCCCTCTGACCCTCCCCCCATTCCCATTCTATGTCATATATATATGTATGTATATGTATATGCATGTGTGTATATATATGTATATATATACACATACGTATGTATAAATATATATGAGAGAATAAAACTGAATGGTTTGACCAACAAAAACAATATTAAAATTTTATTATTTTTACACCATTATTAATTTTGCACCTTTTAGATTTTGCAACTAATTTTTTGAACATTTAGACTTTCTTTACAAAAAACAGTCACCAATGATAAGGTTACAAAATTCACCCATCCCCAGGAATATAAACTATTGCATGTCCCCAGATCCACTCATTCAGTCAATTATTCTCAGTCAAGAGTCACAGTGGGATGACTTCCCACTAGCATCCAGATGCCATGATTATATTTATCTTCTTCATATCTAAACACATAGCATACTTTTTTACTTTCCTACTGTTAATTCAAAAAGTTTCATGCTGTGGCATCCTGAATGCCTTGGAGGATGAGATGTTAATAGCCCTAAAGCTGTATTTCATGGACTTCTGGTGTTTATCGAAATTAATGTGGTTTATATAAATCACTTATTCTACTTATCAGCACAGGATATTACATATTTCAAAAATAACAGATTTCCTATATTCAAGCAATTCAAAATCATTTTAGAAGGAAAAATAAACATAAACAAATCAATGCCTTTTTAGTCTAGAACACAGAAATCTTAGATAATTGATAAGATACTTTATATAACTGACAATAGATTAAGTAATAATTTTAGTCAATTGTGATTGGAGTCATATAGGTAAATTAATGGCATTTTTGTTATCTGTAGTCACAGATCTTCAAGGGTAGAGGAAGTTCTATTTTAAAAATTGGAAAATGATATCTTTTTGTTACTATCCCAAATAGACACAAACTTTTTCTAATTACTGCATCTGAAACTCAAAAGGAGATGGAATAAGGGAATTGGCTGAAGGTTTTTATTTAAAATGAAAATCAATAAACTACTGTTCCTCTACTTTCAATTTTAAACCCTTTCATTTTGATTCCTTTAGGTTCTAAAACAGTATGGAGTATCAAATCCACATTGTGGAAAACACAAAAAGGGCATGTTCTTTAAAAAGTTGTTTGATCGCAACACTTTATACGTTTGACTTCTATTTTGTATAAAATCCAGTATCATGTTGTCTAAAATTTTAACACTTACTATAATGATTTTTTCTAAACTAATTACCTATAATTTTAACCAAATAGTATTAGAAAGTAGTCACTTTATGACTATATAATACTGTAAGTGTTACATATATTACTTATAACATCTCTGTATTTAAAATGTATTGAGAAATTTACCACTATGAGTAGCATCTCAATGAGCTACTATGTGTAAATTGAGTGCACAGTAATATACATGCATTTAAATAGGACAAGGTTTGCTATTACAATTAGGTATACTCATTTCAACACTGCTCTCCTTCCTTTTTAATTTTTTTAATCTAACACTTAAGGTAAATAAGTTAAAAATTCAAATACTGTTGAAAGTTTCATATCAACCTCCCAATGTCCCTGTAATTTCACCTGCTACCAGAATCAAATACTTTCACTGGTACATACAGGTATTTTCAGGGGTATTCACCTCCATATTTCTAAATATTTTTGTTCTATTGACTCAATTTTATATAGAACATTTTCTTACTATTATGATGGTGAGAATTTTAGCTCATCTGGTATGAGTCCCCTGCTTTTTCATTCATATTAAATTGTGAAACACAGGGCGCCTGGGTGGCTCAGTTGGTTAAGTGACTGCCTTCGGCTCAGGTCATGATCCTGGAGTCCCAGGATCGAGTCCCACATCGGGCTCCCTTCTCAGTGGGGGGTCTGCTTCTCCCTCTGACCCTCTTCCCTCTCTTGCTATCTGTCTCTCATTCTCTCTCTCTCAAATAAATAAATAAAAATCTTAAAAAAATAAATTGTGAAACACAAAAGAACTGATTACAATCTCTGCCTATGTGTATCAACTGTGTGTGTGTGTGTGTGTGTGAGTGTGTGTGTTTGGGAGAGCTAGGGTTATACTGGCTGATCTTCAATATAAGATACTTAATGAATTTAATGATTCTATCAGTTGGGTTCAGTGCAGGTTATATAAACCCCTTTATAAGTAGGAAGGGATTTCAGAAGGGATTAGGTAGTTGAAATTTTGGTTGAACATCTGGAGGAGGAAAAGGCAGCCTGATTATTTCGGACTGTTTAGTTCAAGGACACAGGATGATACCTGTAACATTGGGCAGGACATCCCTGCTGCTGTTACAATGAGTTTGCACATCTATGGTGAAGATGGTGAGTAGACACTGTGCCCCTGGGTCAGGATGCCATGAACTTTCTCAACAATCATACTTCACAACTAGCATTGCCTATATAGCCTCAACACCCGAAAGATAATTTCTACCCCATTCCTACTTTTTCTAAATTTAGTGAATTGTGAGGTTAGATTTTAATCCAGAAACTTATTTACAAGGGAATCTGAGGAATGTGGTTTGTAAATCTAGGAGAACAGAGCCAGTATACTGCATTTTACATGGAAAAAAATTAAAGTCAAGTTATCATTACTTATTGGTTTTTCTCTTGAGCAATGTAGACCATCCATAAAAATATCCTCCAATATTCTGCCCGTGAAGGTTGGGCCTTGTGGATAAAAGAACTTGTTTCCTCACATATCAAAGGAACTTCATTCCTGTTTTCATCATAGTGCATTACCACTATTATCCTTGGAGCCTTCTCTCTTGCTGAGTAGAGGAGCTTTTCCTCACTGAGAGTGCAAGATTTAAGTGTGAATATAAAAGTTAGACTTTCTGCTTTTACAAACTCTTATTTTCCACCACTACACTCTCTGTATCTTCATTCTGTGTTGTGCATAATGCCTCCAATTCATGTAATATTACTTAGTTCTGTGGTATAAACCAGTTTACACACACACACCGGTTTCACCTTCATCATCTCATTGTTACTTGTTTTCTCTCTCCCTCCATTTTTTATGATATGGGGAAAGGGACATCACTAACCACCCCCCCCCCACCCACCCACCTCCCCTCTGGTAACCATCAGTTTGTTCTCTATAATTAAGAGTCTCTTTCTTGATATGTCTCTTTTTTCCCCTTTGCTCATTTGTTTTGTTTCTTAAGCTCCACATATGAGTGAAATCATATAGTATTTGTCTTTACCTGACTGACTTATTTTGCTTAGCATTATATTCTCTAGTTTCATCCATGTCATTGCAAATGGCAACATTTCATTCATTTTTATGACTGAATAATATTCCATGGTAAATATATACCATATCTTTATCCATTTATCAATTGGTGGACACTGGGCTGCTTCTATATCTTGGCTACTGTAAATAATGCTACTATAAACATAGGGGTGCATGTATCCCTTTGAATTAGTGTTTTTGGATTCTTAGGGTAAATACCCAGTAGTGAGATTGCTGGATCATAAGGTAGATCTATTTTTAACTTTATGAGGAAACTCCATTCTGTTTTTCAGAGTGGCTGTACCAGTTTCCATTGCTACCAATGGTGCAAGAGGGTTTCCCTTTCTCCACATCCTCGCCAGCACCTGTTGCTTCTTGAGTTGTTGATTTTAGCCATTCTGACAGGTGTGAGGTGATATCTCATTATGGTTTTGATTTGCATTTCTCTGATGGTGAGTAATGATGAACATCTTTTCATGTGTCTGTTAGCCATCTGCATGTCTTCTTTGGAGAAATGTCTGGTTTATGTCTTCTGCCCATTTTTAATTGGACTATTTTGGTTTTGGGTGTTGAGTTTTATAAGTTCTTTATATATTTTGTATGCCAACCCTTTATTTGCAAATATCTTCTCCCATTCAGTAGGCTGTCTTTCAGTTTTGGTGATTGTTTCCTTTGCTATGCAAAAGTTTTTTCTTTTGATGCAGTCTCAATAGTTCATTTTTGCTTTTATTTCCCTTGCCTCAGGAGATGTATCTAGAAAAATGTAGACAGCATACAGATGGGTCTTGCTTTTTTTTTTTTTATCCATATGTCACCCTATGTCTTTTGATTGGAGCATTTAGTCCACTTACATTCAAATTAATTATTAATAGATATGTACTTATTGCCATGTTATTACTTGTTTTGTGGTTCTTTCTAAAGATTTTCTCTGATCGTTTCTTGTCTTTCTATCTTTGATGGTTTGCTGATTATCTTTAGTGATATATTTGAATTTCTTTCTCTTTAGCTTCACATATTTATTAGTGGTTTTTGATCTGTAATTACCATTAGGTTTGTATTATCCTCTTCTGCATATATAGCAGTCTTGGTGTGGGTTTGCTTTTGTTGATTTTGATGGGAGTTCTCTGTGCCTCCTAGATCTGGATATCTGTTTCCTTCCCCAGATTGGGAAGGTTTTCAGCTATTATTTCAGCTATAGATTTTCTGCCCCTTTTACTCTCTTCTGGGATTCCTATAATATGAATGCTACTATATTTGATGGAGTCACTGAGTTCCCTAAGTCTATTCTCATTTTGCATAATTATTTTCTTTCTTTCTTTCTTTCTCTCTTTTTTTTTTTTTTTTTTGTTCAGCTTGATTTCTTTCCATTATTCTGTCTTCTAGGTCATTCATTTCTCTGTTTCTTCCTGCCTGCTGTTCATTCTGTCAAGCATGTTTCTCATTTCATTTATTGAGCCCTTTATCTCTGCCATGTTATTTCTTATCTCTGTGCTAAGAGTCTCAATGATGTCCACTCTTTTCTCAAGTCCAGTGAGTATCCTGATGATCATTACTTTAAATTCTCCATCAGGCATGTTACTTATATCTATTTCATTTAGATCTCTGGCCATAGCCTTGTCCTGTTCTTTCATTTGGGATAAATTTCTCTGTCTTCTCATTTTGTCTAAACCACTGTGCCTGTTTCTGTGTGTTAGGAAAGTCAGCTATATCTCCTGTTCTTGAGGGTAATGACCTTATGAAGAACAGTTCCTGTAGTGCCCTGCCATGTAGCGTTCCCTGTTCCCCAAGGCCTGGCACTTCCAGGAGTGTCTCCAATTTGTGCTGTGTGCTCTGCTGCTTTGTCCTGGCTGTTTGATCCTTCAAGCCAATAGTCTGCAGAGACTCTCTTTGCCTTTTGTGGGCAGTGTTTGGTCCCTGGCTTGAATGTAGAACATTTTAACTAGGTGTGCTCTGGTCTATTTGTGAAATGAGACCTGCCACCACTGCCACTGAAACTAAGGCTCTGCAAAACTCCCCTGTCAGGAGATGGGGTGTGAGCTGGGGTTTGGGCCAGTCTTAAGGGAGAGGTGGCCCACATCACCGGGACTGAGGCAAGCAGGACTGGGAGGGGTGGTTCCACAGGGGCGTGGGAGTGGAGCTTGGTATAGGCAAGTTAGGTAGCAAGTGTCAGTGTTGTGTTGGGCCCCGAAGATGACCCTGTGCTTATGCTGCGGGGGAGGTGTGAGAAATGGTGCCAGCCAGTTCCTTTGTTCCCAGAAGTGTCTCTCTGTGATTGCTCTTCCTCTGGGATGCACTCCAAGATGAGTGAATAACTTCCCCACTGAGTGCCTCAGGCACTCTTCAGATTGCTGTTTCCTTGCTGCATGTCCTCAGGTTGTTTGCCTGCCTTCTATCCAAGAGCAGTGTAATGCCCTCTGGGTTCTATTAGAGCCAAGCTCATTGACCTTTAAAACTTCAGGCTTTAAGCCCTGCTGGTTGTAAGAACTCACTATAATGGCCCCTCTGGCTTTCCAAGCCATTGCTATGGGAATTCATTCTCCCTGTATGCTCCCCTGTGTGCTTATCTGTCTCTCGCCTTTCTCTGTGACCACAGCTCTGTCCCTACTGCAGTGGCCATGATCCATTTCTCTCCCAAAATGAGTCTCTACATTTTCTACTTTCTACGATGTGGCCTCTTCTCTACTTTTAGTTGTGGAGTTTGTTCTGCCAGGCTTCAGATCGGTTTCTGGATATTTAGGATGATTTGATAGTTATCTAGTTGTATTTGTGTAATGAGGTGAGTCTAGGGTCCTCCTATTTCATTGCCATCTCCCCCATACCTCGTCTAATTTAAATAATTCTAAATGTTTTTATATATACTCCAATGATATTATTAAGAATTATCTTGTTTGAATTTTTAAACTACTATATCAGAGCTCAAAATTGTTTATAAAATATTTATCTTATAGACTCATGTAAGAAAAAGACAAATAATCTGAGTATCCTTGAATGAGTGAAACCAAACATAGTGTTTAAATCAGTATTCTTTTTCAAAGTTGTGTTTAATGATTTCATCTAGTAGTTGAATTTACAATTCAATTTGAAATTCAGAGTTTGCCATTTTACAAGTAGTCCATTTACCTCTTCCTAAAACTTTAATCATAGGGTTTAACTCTTAAAGAATTTTGGATTACAAGTATCAAACTTATCTTCAAATCATTTTATTGCTTTATTGTTTCCCCTTCATTTAATTGGATTCTCTTGAGTTTAATTAGGTTTAAAGCATAGTGATTATAGAAAGACTATGCTTGTTTAATGCACACATTCTCCCAAGTGGTCTTTACAAATTCTCCCACTTTATTTAGTGGATATTCAATCACCTTACTAATTACTGGAAGAAAACAGCTCAAAGCATATTCCCTACTGATGGTTGTTTAGTACTATCATCCTATTATAGAAAATGCAGCATAATTAAACTAAGAAGTTAGTAAAGCTTACAACATAATTATTATTCAATGTTTTTAAGGAAATGCAGTGATATCCTACTTACCTTGTACTTATGTTTTTGTCCAAGTGTAAAATCAGTTTAAATGCTTATATATTTTCAGAAAATCAAAACCAAACAAATTGAAATAATCTAAATGGCCTACAAAATTATAATTATTTTATAAAGACTGTATTCAGTGAGATTTGTATTTTCTTATTTCAAATATATATGAAAAAGCTTAATATCACATCTCACTTTTTTAAAAAAATGAAAATACATTGGAGAGCAGCAATCGGTATGATGAATAGGCTCATTAAGACCTGAAAACTTAAATAAATTTCTGTTTTACTCAGGCTACTTTTAACTGTGTTCTTGTATCTGGGTACTTGTTTTCTTGTTTTGGATTTTTAAAAAATGATGCAATTTTATGCCAGAAGTAGTAATACAACTTATCATTGAAATGGTTCTGTAACAGTTAGATAATTATATTTTTTAAAAATAAAGAAATGTATATCCTGACAATAAATACAATTTTAAACTCAACTCATATTGATTAAAGAACAAAATACCAAATAAAATTTGACATCTAAAAAGAAACAGGAAAAATAGTACATGCTTTTGTTTTTAGAACTTTTTGTCATTCTATTCCAACAAAATTTCCTCCCCCCAAATCTTTTTTTTTTTCCTTTTTCTCTATCCATGATTGATAATGTAATATGGTATATTTTTTCTAAAATTGCATCTAGATTTTTAAAGATTTATTTATTTATTTTTGGGGGGTGGGGGAAGGGCCGAGGGAGAGAGAGATTCCTGAAGCAAACTCCCTGTGGAGCATGAAGCCCCATGCAGGGCTGGATTCCAGGACCCCTGAGATTATGACCTGAGACAAAATCAAGACTTGACACTTAACCAACTGAATGACTCAGGCATCTCTAAAATTGTGCCTATTATTCACTCTTTTTTTGTTATAGTTTTGTAGATGTGTAGTTTATAGGGAAAAAATATATATATATATATTTATTTTCTTGAGCTTTCCTTTGTGGCTTACTAATTTAATTGGTAAATATTGTTGAAAAGCTAGAAAATGTCCATTTCCAAACGGCTGACTACAGAAGTATGTGATACCTAATAGGTCATACTTATATATATTTGCTCAAAGCTTACATAACCAGTATTATATTTTGTGTACTAAATATATTGATTTCTGAGATTTTAAAATTCTCTCAATCTCTGTCTCTCTCTATATATGTATGTGTGTCACATATTAAGAGTACATATTTATGAGGTATAATGTTAAGATTTTAATATTTTCTTTGTGAAACTTTCCCTTTTATTATTCAATCATTTTCTCCCATGTAATTATATATTTTTTTTCTTCTCCAACTTTTTCCAATTCCATACAAGATAGAGTAATAGGTAATGGATCTACCTTGCCCTTGAAATAAAGAAATTGAATGATACATGAAATAACAATCATCAGACATTGCATATTTGGCAGTGCAGAACAGTGACCCCTGAAATAATGGAAAGAAAACAGGTGAGGTTTGTGATTGCTCCAGCCTATTTCTCAAAAAGAGTTTTCAGGCTAAGTCAATAGAAGGATTTTTGAAGCTAACCTTAATTACCTCCCTGAATGAAGAAGATGGAATTGTGAATCAAGGTGGAAAGGAAGGAGTGGTATCTATAACTATAGAGGTGAGACAAAAAATGAGATAAATAGTTTGCTCTGCTCTTGCCTAACAAAGTTTAAAGCTAGTCTTGGAAAGATCAAAGTGTTTCCGTGTGATTTATTGCATCTCAGAACAAAGCCATAGGATTCATGGGAATACAAAAATACTCTGCATCCAAAAGTTGAAATTTACAATATCTAGCATCCAATCAAAATTGCCAGGCAAGGAAATTTGGAAAATATGACACATATTGATGGGAAAAATCAATCCATAGAAGCAGACCTAGAAATGACAGATAGAATCATTAGAAAAGATTATTCCACACATTTCATGTGTGTGAGAAAGTAAAGAAAAAAAAAATCAGCAAGTTAAGAAAAGCTATAGAAGATAGAAAAGAGACCCAAATTGAACACCTAAAATTAAATAACGCAATATGTGAGCTGAAAAACCCTGGATGGGATTAACACCAGATACTGAACTGGAAGACCTCACAGTAGAAGCTATTGGAAATCAACCACAGAAAAAACACTGAAAAGTAAATTAATGAATGATTAATTAACATGGGACAAATTTAAGTGGCCAAATATCTGTGTAACGGAAAGTCTGAAAGAAATGGGTGGGGAGAAAAATATTTGAAACTTAATAGGCAGAATTCTAAAATTTAATGAAAATATACCCACATACTTAAAAAGTTCAACCAACCCTAAGCACAAGAAACATGAAGAAAATTTCAACAAGGAATGTCATCATCAAATTGCTAAAAACCAGTGTTAGCAAGAAAATCTTACAAGCAGGGAGAGGAAAAAAGGGACACATTAGATCCAGATAGAGGGAAAATATACGGATGAAAGAATACAATTTGGAAACAATATAAGACAGAAGAGAGTAGAAGTGCTTCTTAAAATTTACAATAGACAAAAAGTTCCCAACCAAGAATGCTTATGAAAATAGCATTCAAAAAAAAGAAAAAAGACAAAATAGATCATTATCAGCAGACCTGCACTAAAAGAAATATCAAAGGAATTCCTGAAGGCAGAGGGAAAATGATAGATGAAAATGTTAATCTAGACACAATATTAGGAATGCTGGAAATGGTAAATATGTAGGTAAATATAAAATATATTTTATCTTAATTGATATTTTATTGTTTCCATCTTTTTAAAGGATAAATAGTCAAGGAAGGAAAGACAACTGTTACCTTAGAATTCTACTAGCTATATCATTATTTCAGTGCTAATATAAAATAAAGAAGCCTTTAGGGGAAAAAAAAAATGAAGACAATTTATCAACATGGTGTCTCATTTATAGAAGTACTAAAAAATATGCTATAACAGAAAGAAAATTGATGTCAAAAGGTAAAAGTTGTATTTAAGATGTATTAAAAAACAAAAAGGTATGATTTGGCATACAGAAATATTTTCTTATTAGAATATTAGGACAGATAATACTATTTAGAAAACAAGTTAAGCATTGATTCTAATATACTATTCTACTCGATAAATAATGGAAATTTTATTCACTCATTTATTCTTGCAGTAAATATTAATAATGGTTACATAATGGGAAAACAAAAACAAATATTTCTCCTCCATGCATTTTCTATCCAGAGAAGATGGAATGGATTCTAACAATCTGGTATATAGATAAGAAATGATTTGTTGGCAAATGCTACAGAGAAGAATAGAGAAGAGTAATGATTATGAAAACTACAAACATATAATGGTCAGGGGAAGCCTCTCTGGAGAGATTGCTTGGTGGCGGGGGGGGGCACCTGAGGGAAGAGTGGGGTTAAGCTTTGGAGAAATAAGACGAGCTTTTCAAGAAAAGGGAACACTAAATGTGAAGATCCTAAAGCATGAACTGTGTAGCAAATGGAAAATGGAACGACTGGAGGCAGAAGGGGAGAGGTGAACAGGGTAGACTTGGGGATGCTGTGATATGTGCTGTTGGGGCTGGGAGAGGGGAAGGAGGGAGAGTGCAGGGCCTATTGATCATGATAAAGATTTTGAGCTTTACTCTGAATGAAATGGGTAGTGTTTGAACACTTTGATCAGAATTACCATGATATGATTTATGTGAAAAGATTCATTTTGTTTTCTGCCAGCAGAGGTATCTGAATGCCTGCAAATTCTGGGGCCTGTTTCTAGCTCTAGGAATGCAATCCAGGCAAAGTTGTGATGGGAGCTATGGTTGCCATGGCGGCCACTTGAGCCATGCAGTCTCTGAAAAAATTCCACCTGGTACAGAAGGATCAGAGATTGGGATGTGGGCCATCAATGCATTGACCTTCCTTTTAATCCACATTCCAATCTCCTCCCAGGGCTTCTCTGTAACCAAACATAATTTCAAGCCAGAGGGCAGGGCTGCCAAAATGATGAAACCCACAGAAATAAGCTTTGTAGGCCACAGAATGGAGGAGAAAAGATGGATGGTGGATCTGGCAGAATGGAGATTATCTGGCACAATTACTATTGATGATATGCTAACAACAGAACTATGAAACTGTTATGAATCATTATATTCCCAGCTCCAAAGGCAATGTACAAAAATAGGTCATGTTAGATATCGCTGGTTTCTACGCTTGACATCAAACTCTTCCTATCCATCTCTGCAAACCCCTGCTTTCTCCCTTGAGGTATAGAATAAATACCATTTCTATTTGAAGGCTCCTTAACTTCTGCTTTCTCCTTCCTTCCTTCTCCACATCACCCAAGACCTCCCTAGGTGGAAATATGACAGATTTTTGTTGTGTTCTTACATATAGTTTCACACTTACCTCCATTTTATTATTTACCCCTTGACATGCTGTAGAATAGTTTTGTAGAGCAAATTTATTTTGTAGCCTATTTCTGAACCCCTGAAGAAGTGGAAAAAATTATTTTGATCTTTGAATATTCAGGACCTACTACAGTTAATTGAGTAGAGTGCAGCTCAATAAATATTTAGTGAATTATGTGTGTTTTAAAGAATGAATGAACAAATGGATGAGTGAATCTGGAAAAAGTATTTTAAAATCGAAGGGCCTCTTACCTCTATGTTCTGCTTCTATTTCTACTTATGACATTCTTGCTATTTCCTGTTAGAGAGTTTAGAAGTCCAGCATATTCTCAAAAGAATTCCATTTGATTCTTCACCTGCAGAACAATTTTAAATTAAAGTTTGCATCTTTATTTGATGTTCTTGTCTCTTTGCCCTGGTCCCTCCCATGTGATCATGAGACTGCTTTTAGGGAATGTGGTATGATTGATTGTATTCACTTTACATAGCAAGTATCCTCCCACATACATATGCCACTACCTGAGGAGAAGCCAAGTGACTAAAACAGGCACAGAGTTTTTTACTCTAAAAATTCACCATATATAATGGATAATAGTGGAACTGAAATTATATATGAAAACAGAACAATGCAAAACATTCTGACAAGCACTAACTACCAACAAATCCTGTAAATAAAACATTTACGTTATAAAAACCATTTGGTCATATTCTAGAATAATGCTATTGAGGATATTACATGTCACAAAAATTATCTGCAGTATCTACTCTCAGGCACCAAATGATCTACTTAGAGAAAACAACCTTATAGTCAATAAAAGCAAAAATTTGTATTTGGGGTTTTCATTATATAAATGTGTGGATATGCCAATATTTCCAGTTCTTTAGAGCTAAGGTTTTAAAATTGAAATAAAACGAGGTGCTATCACTGAGAGTCACTTTTTTTTTTTAAAGATTTTATTTATTTATTTGAGAGAGAGAGAGAATGAGAGACAGAGAGCATGAGAGGGAGGAGGGTCAGAGGGAGAAGCAGACTCCCCGCCGAGCAAGGAGCCCGATGCGGGACTCGATCCCGGGACTCCAGGATCATGACCTGAGCCGAAGGCAGTCGCTTAACTAACTGAGCCACCCACGTGCCCACTGAGAGTCACTTTTAAAAATATACAAAGGTTAACACATAAGAGTCCTGCTAAAAGAAACAGTTGTTGTTGTTTTTTTTAACATTATTTATTTATTTATTTTAGAGAGAGAGAGAGAGAGAGAGCACACTCATGGAGGGGAGGGGGACAGGTAGAGAGAATCCCAAGCAGACTCCCTGCTGAGTGTGGAGCCCCACTTGGGGCTCCATCCCACAACCCTGAGACCATGACCTAAGCTGAAATCAAGGGTCAGATGCTTAATCAACTGAACCACCCAGGAGCCCCTAGTATTTTTTACATTCTGTTGAAATTCTTATTTCCAATTTTTCTCATATTACTATGTACTATTACTATGTAATATAGGAATAAAAATCTATAAAAATCAGGAATAATGATTCTATTGAAAATTTTAATATAATGCCTATACTAAAAATTAAGTATTCATATTATGTTATGGAAGCCCAAGACAGATTTGGTCCTGACCAGGTACAGTCACAAAACAACCCTGAGTCTTGAGTGTAAACCTCTTCTTACCTGAGAGAAGGGAGGGAGAAAGTTAATCGTTCCTGCTTCATAGAGTTAGCATTTAGATTAAACATAATAATGTTTGATTCTGACTAATATAATGACTGACCAATATTAGGCACATAATAAATGTATATTTCATTTTGAGATAGCTAACTTTTCTCCAAATGGGACTTGAATTATATTTTCTTAGATTAACATTTTCCTCTATTATTTTTTAGAAATCTCTTTGTCTTATATAAGTCTTATTATAAGTCTTATTATTATAATATTATAATATATATTATGACATATATGTTACAATATGTCATATATTATATTATAGTATAGTAATAATGTCTTATTATTTTACTGTTTCTCTTTTTTTCATTTTCAGATATAGATCAAACAGATCAAATATAGGTCAGACATTTGCTCATGTGAGGGAATAATCAAGGTTTATATTTAGATAAATAGTTTCTGAAATGATTACTATTATAAAACAGTGATTGGTTATAGCATATTTTAGGAGTACCATCATTAATATCAATTAGTAATTATCCTGTGATTAACAAAGTTACCTACGTGTAGTAATTACTTCAATACTATGTAAGTAGAACATCTACAAAATGAGTCGTTTTGAATATTGCTATCATTACATAAATCACATATTCGTGCAGTTGTTATAAGCTCCTGAGTCATGACAACGTTATTTGTAAGGCATCAGGACATAATTCTCTTTTCCATATTACATAGCACTTTGATGTTGAACCACCCCAACCCTAGGAGTCATGCAAATTGGAGGTTATCTTTCCTATTTTAAACTTAGGAAAAAATTAAAAGTCAGAGACAGCAAATGGAAATAGTAGTAAGGCCTCATGGACCAAGCAAATCCCCTGTGTTTCAGTCTTACAAGAGCCCTCTAAGGTGGTTACTATTATTATGCTCACTTTACAGATGAAGAAACTGACAAAGGACAAAGAGAAGCTACATTCTTTTTTAAAGGTCACACAACTTTTGCATGTTACTGTAGGGCTTCAAACTCAGTCTCTCAGTTGCATCATTTTACCTTTCATCTTTTAACACATCTGCCTCCCCCCCATATTTATACTGTTTTCTTTATTTTTACCACAACTTCTTACTAAATAATGCAGATTCCTAATATGTTTGACTCAAGCACTTATGAATTTAATACATGTAATGCAGTTGCATGGGTAACTTGGAAACAAATACTTTCTTGGTGATAGAATAGATAAATGTCCTGGGAGGAAGGGGGTGGATGGTGAGTTTGAGGACAATATGTTTACTGTCTAGAATATTTACTAGACGACTGCAGAGAAAATGTCTACATGAGTACAGATGTTGGAGACACTGATGCAAAAAGCACTAGCAGGATTATATTTAGATTCCAGGACAGCACTTCTGTGCCGTTTATACAAAAGGTGTGCCAAAGGGTAAAAATATTCTCTTCCAAACTAAACCAGGAATAATTGGAACGCCTTCAACCACCTCCTCTAATAGGACAGCAAGGAGAGCACGCCTCACATAGGGGCAGGTGGGGGACAAGTGACAGAAACTGCGGCTCTGTGTATACAGGCTGTCAGAGGACTGAGTGAAGTTAATCTCCATGCCGCGTCTACCCTCAAAAACAAAGTGCATAGTTGAGGCGTTGCTTCACCAAACAAGCACCAATTGGATGTACTATACTTTCTCAAGCTTTGAGTTGCTTGGAAAAGAGGGTTGGGGGCTTGGTAATTAAGTCAGCTAAAAATGAAAGGGTCTGGGACATAAGACTTTCTGGCCCCACCCGGGAAATTTCACGTCAGGCTGTGGAATCTGAATCTCCCCATACAGGCAATACTTCATTCCAGTGTTTCTCACTCCAGGGCAGTTTCTGGAGACTCAGAGCATTTTCTTGGGCAGTTCAACACCAAACATCCTCCTTAAAGAAGATTCTAGGGGGAAGGGAGTTTTGACAAGCAAAGCCTTTGGGTTGTGTTGGAATCCAGGAGGTTATTACAGTTTTTGGGAGGAGGGGGGCCTCTCCATTCTACCAGCTCTGAGTTGCAGGACCCCTGAGATTCCTGGGCCCACTGTATGTCGCAGGAAGAAGGAAGTAGAGAGTTAGGGTAGTGGGGACTCTACTGGTTTTGTTAAAAAACAATCAAACAAACAAACAAAACCAACAAATAAAAATGGGACCCTAGAATGTTGCTTTAGGCTTTACTTTTTTTTAAAGAAAGGGAAATGGGGAAAAAAAAATTCCCAAGATGAGGAGGCAAGAGGACAAGGCTTCAAAGTAAAAGAAGATTGGATGTAGTCATCCTAGAAAGCAGGATACAAGTGATCACTGTATTGAATTTATTTTATGCCAAGTGTCTGAGCCACCTCCCATTGTAAAGATGAGCTATGCTGAAATAATGTTTAGTCTTTACATTTGGGGATGTATCTTTAGCTTTCTGATGTAATTATTTGCCTGGTGATTGAAGGGGGCTGATTCTACTACTTTCTTATCCCTCAGAGATGATGATTAGAGCATATTTCATTCAGCTAGCCCTTTACTGTTTGCTTCTGGTAAATATTGGATACCTAGAAGACCTCTTTATTTACACTCTATATGCCTCTGCCTGCCAAAAGATAACTTCTGAACAGAGGTACAAGCCCTCAGCTTTTATTTTCTTGCCTGGGGTAGAACACATGGGACAATCTTTTGGAAATTAATAATAACCATGCAGTGAAATAAGAAATTAGAATATTCCAAGTTATTTGTCAGGTTGTGAGGTATGAATCTGAAAGAACAATTTAGATAGAATTAAGTGATATTCTACTTTTCCATGACAGAGCTATAAAGAGCACAATGAACAAAAACAAATAATTCATGGTACACTAAGGACTTATATTTTTGATATCATATCTAAATCCCAAAAGTATTAATCATTCATTGTGGTGGTGAGAAAGACATTGTCAAAATATACATGTGTGGTGACTACTATAATTTTAGTAACACCCAAAATTTGATAAGTATGCTATCACAGGGTTCTAAAAATGGATTATTTTCTAGGATGACACTGATTTTCATTATCGGATTTGTGCATTATTATCAAATGTATACGACTTGCAGGAATACAGGATAAAGCTGTCAACATATAGTACTTCAGTTGTATCAATTCAAAAGTATCAGAGAGAGGCCTGAGCTGCCAGGTTTTGAGGTGGTCAGTTAAGACAATAAGACAAACTAAAAGTAACCATCGAGCCTTTATTCAGTCACTGCAAAGATGTAAGCAAGAAGCCAAAAGAGAATGTAATGGCTTCTTCAATGTTCCATTTTTTTTTTTTTTTTTTTTTTCTCACAGATCAAAGGGTTCTCTGTATCAGTGCAGATAAGAGCAGGGAACGGACTCCTTGACTATGAGTTTTAGGTTGACTTTGGTCTGAGATGACAGGTGTTAAGTGTCACATATCTCTCATTATTTTTCAGGCTACATCATGCCTCTTCACAGGATGGTCATGGCAGGTCTTCCTAATCATAGCAAGAGATGATGTCCCAATTGACAAGTAAGTACTTTTTGAGCTTTTGCTCAGATCATGTTTGGTCATTGACCAAAACTTTTTGTGTAGCAATTCAAACTTAAGAGGTGGAGAAAAAAAAAAAAAAAGTCATACCTTTTGATAGGAGAGGAAAAACTGTAGGCATTTTTTGTTTAATCTACCAAAAAGGTAAAGAGGCCACTTGTAGAAGGTCAGGTATAAAATTATTTGGCCAGGATAAGAGGGACTATAAAGAAGTTAATAAGCACCCTTGATTGTCACGAGCAGAGAAGTGAATATATATAAAACCAATACCTAAAGACTTACCACTCTAAGTGAACATAATTTTGTTTATGCAGAAGGAAAAAAATCAGCAATTCTCTTCACTGTCAGGTAAGAGCCTTCTCTCAATAATTGCCTATGTATACCTTGAGTTCCTGAAGCAAAAGGAAATAGATTAAGTCCCGAGACTTTGTTAGGTTCCCTGATTTTAAAGTTCAAGAACCTAATAGGATTTTGTACTATTTTTTAAAAACCCAGGGCAAATACAAACCACTGGAAGCTTAGGTATTTGTTATTAATCCCTAGAGACAGTGGAGGTAAAAAATGTGAAAGCTCTAACAGTTCTTGGGTTTGGTTGAATGTGGATGAAATACACTTTTGTATTTTCTTTGTAGAGTCATTAGATAAACTAAAGAATTAGGAAGATTATGTACTATGACTAACAATCGTTCTGATTTCTCATTTGAAAATTTGAATAGGAAAAACTGAGCACTTGGAGTACTATTGTTTTAGATATAGCATCTTGCCATTTAATCGGGCCTTTTATAACCATCAAATACCAGTACATTGCAGCACATATGATAACTGAGTTTTTTCCTTCATCTTTAGAAATGAGTTCAGCATTTTCTTATAAATACAGTCATTTCTATTCATAAAATTTGCATATTCTATTCATAAAATTACTAGATTTAAATTAGATGGCACAAAGGACTAGAGCTAGAAGGCATTAATATCGTACCCCAAGTATGCTCCGTGCTTTTGCTTTCCTCCGTATAGTTCTCCACCACTTTGCACTTCATAATTGCCATTTGAATTGCTCCGCCAAGTGAGTTATGAGCTGAAATTATATGTGTCCCTTCTTGGCTGAAGGTGGAATAGGCAGTGCATGGGCTGCCATGTTTTCTTCCCAACATGTGAAAGCACTGCAAAGACAAAACATCTTTTATTCTAGTTCCTTTGGTGACTTTGGTGATCAGATACTTGCTCTCCTCACTCACCCCCCCCCAACCTTACTTAGAGACATTATATGCCAGAGAAATAAATTTTCTGGATCAACTCCCTGGGTTTTGGGAGTGGTTTGTTACCACAGTATATCATACCCCATCTTGACTAAAACAGACATTGGCATCTAGAAGTCAGGTGTTGTCATAACAACAACAACAACATAACAACAGTTGGCTAAGAAACTCTTTTGAAGTCTTAAAGAATGGTGACCAATATAATTCAGTGGCCTTTATATTTGGTAAAATTGTCACCATTGATGACTAGGAAAGTGGATAAAATACTTAATAAACTTGGTAAAATTACGGGGTAAGACTGGAAAATAGGAAACTATTAGTATGTGTTTGTTTCTGTGTTTGGCAAGGTCATACAAGAAAAGAGATAAGTGCTCAAAATAATTGGGTCATTTGCAAGCACAGTTGAACAGGACTAAAAAGTATACACACATTTCAGGAACTATAGATCAAAAAGCAGCAAGTACTACCCTACAAAAATCAGTAAAATACGAAATGAATAAATTTTCGGAACAACTGACTCATAAGGCAAGAATTAAATCAATAATTTGACCTTTACACCCATTGTTAAAAATGCCTGTATTGATTAAAGGATACATTCAATCCTTTCATGTGAAAAATATGGCTCAGAGAAAAGTTATTAAAAGTGTGGCACTCTCTTGGAGGTCCATAGGCCCAAATTATCCAAAATTAAGTCAAAAGATATAAGGACATGATGCAGGGTGCCTGGGTGACTCAGTCAGTTAAGTGTCCCACTCTTGATTTCAGCTCAGGTCATGATCTCAGGGTTGTGGGATCTAGCTCCACATTGGGCTCCGTGCTCAGCAGGGAGTCTGCTTCTCTCTCTCTCTCCCTCTTCTTCTGCCCCTCCCCCTGCTTGCTTGTGCTCTCTCTCAAATCAATAAATCAATCTTTTTGGTTTTTTGTTTTTTAAGACATGATGCAATAAGATACAAAATTCCTAGGAAGTAGTTCTAGTAATATCTAGGAGTGTGGCTATTGATTCTGAGAACAGATTGGAATCAAAGCTGGGGGGGGGGGCAGATACTTGCCTTTTTTGTTTATGAGTACCCAAGTCAAGAAAAGCTACAATGGGACATAATATAGAGGTCGCTCTTTATTCCACCAGATGTAGAGACTATGTGCATTATCCAGATTACAGATTCTAAACTTGATGATCTCAGTGGATGGGAAAAACACTTTTGGGTAAAGGGTGAGTTAAATTTTTGTAGGATCAATTTAAAAACGACGATGTGACTTGATTTGATAACTTCATTTTGAATGGAAATGATGTATTATTTCTATCCTGAGTCCATGAGCCATTGTCCGACCTGCTCCTGCGCCCACTCTCTCAGTGACAATGGGAGTGATCAAGGATGTATTTGGGTTTTTGTTTTTGCTTTTTCATTACTGCAAAATAGATTTATTTGAAGATAAACTGTCTTATACAAGGTAAGAGGCAATTTGAAATCCCAGGCTGAGCTTGTCTCATAAAAAGATCCAACCTCATGTAGCACGATTTTGTGTCTGCTTTGAACCCTGAACATTCCCGAATCACGAAACAGCTGTTTACTCAACAAACTCAACATCTGTGTCCAGCACCGGGAGACCCAAGCTTAGGGCTCCGGGGCGAGGGGGTCTTGGCGCTGTAGCCCTCAGGCTCAGGAGGGCCTGGCTCAGGCCGCTGTGGCCACAGGAGCGGACAGGTCCTGGCACCCTCATCCTTCCCTCCCCCGGCACCTTCCAAAGGCATGAGGATACAAACCTAGACCGGCTGCCTGAGGTAGGGGTCTCTGCCCAGTTTCCAGGAGGAAACCGGATGGACTCCTGCATGACCCACTGCTGACAGAAGAGGGTGGGTCCTCCTGACAATCCGCCAGCGGGCCAGCCTGTGAAAGCCAAGCGCGGCGGCCTCGCCAGGGCCTTACCCAGCTGCCTCGGCAGCCCCGGAAGAGGAAGGAGAAGCGAGTCTCTTGCATGTGGCAGCGCCTACCCACGCCGCAACAGCTACCTGAGGATCTTGACGGCAAAGCGTGCAGCGCCTGGTGGCTGCTGACGTCACCACGCACAAGCACCTGCGCGCAGCTGGGGCGCACTCAGCAACCCAGGCCCGCCTGCTGGACGCTGGCTTGCCATGAGCGCTTCTTCTTTTTGGCCTGAGCGCCTAGAGGCCTTTTGTGGCCACGAAAGTCTGTGCGTGGATCGCAACCCCTGCTGCTTGGCCGTGTCTGGCAGAAGAACCAAACTGGCAACTCGTTGAACATCTTCTGCAAGTTATCTATGAGCAGGTCCTGGCAGCTGCTGTGTCTGAACTCCCCAGGGTGGCTCCTGAGCGGACTGAGGCTGACCTTTCGCCCTGCTCTTGATGGGCTGGATGAGCTGCAGGTGCCCCTCATGGAAGTTCTCGGGGACCAGGTAGGCCTGTGGGGCAGGGGTCAGCCTGGGTGCTTTCCTGGTGTTTTTGTATATGTACATGCATACATATATTACAAATACAGTAACTGCCATAGGATGTAGTATAAATTGTGTCTCTACTAATGTAATGTATTCATGTACATATTATGTACTACATATATGTGTAAGTTCATATACATATACACACATATTTATATTGTATACATATTTTAGGTATGTAATGCATATTTTAACATATTATAATGTACATGTTATATAATATATAATGCATATATAATTTTGTATATATGCATTATGCATATATAAAACCTTTCTCTCTATATATGTATACACATTGTTATGTACAACCCAGAACACGGACTTCTTCCTTGAGCAAAATAGAAACTTTTACTGTGCTGTACCATGAGATTTAGGGCTGATTGTGACCACAATTTATTATTTGATGATATCTTTTTATATTATATATCAATTATTATTTTTACTCTGCGCATCAGAGTTGCTTTAAGCGAATCTTAAAATCTCTCACCCTCCTTGTGCACGTTCTAATTGAAGAAAAGAATGCTTGTCCTTCCTGTGTGTATGAGATGATGCATGTGAAATTTCCTTTTATGTTTAATGCTTTGAAAATTATATTATTGTTATAGAATAATTCATTGAGAAGAGTAAGAATATGCAAAAGTGAAATTTTAGAAATAATCAACGTTTCAAAAATTCAAAATTCCAGTTACAGTTCTTATAAGAACATTTTCCTAAACTTCATAATCTGAGTTTATAAGGTTTCTGTCATAAATTCCCTATATCTGTGCAATTTAAAACCAGTCACTTCATATTTTATTGATTTCCTACTAAAAAGGAAAAAAAAAAGACAATGTTGCAAAATAACTGTATATACAAATATTCAGCTAGCCATATTTTTATTTTTTATTTTTTTAAGTTTTTAAAAGGATTTATTCACTTATTTTAGAAGGGGGGAGGAGCAAAGGGAGAGGGAGAAAGAGGATCTCAAACAGACTCCCTGACGTAGGGCTCATTTTCAGGACCCTGAGATACGACCTGAGCCCAAATCAGGAGGGACCCTTAAATGATGGAGGCACCCAGGTGCCCCTAAAGTCATATTTTTAAATAAAAGATAAGATATACATCTTTATTTCCAGATGCGAAAAGCATTACTTAAATATGGGTACATAAATTTGAGTGCATATCATTGTATAAATTCTTCTAAAGATCACAGTTTAGTTTTTAACCAAATTGACTATATCAGAAATATTTATGTAATAATATAATATTCAAAGTTGTTCCCAGTACTAATCCCATAATCCTGGCTATTGTGTGTAATATTATGTTCTGTACCTCTGAAACATTCCCCACCCAGGAGAAATTTTGAATCTCCAGAGAGATGTTTTCCTAGTTTGATTTATTATTTACTCAAATATATTCCTTAGGCATTCTTTGTTTCATGTTGAAAACAAACAACTAAAAGTGTCTCCTTTTTTTTTTTCTGAACTCTAACCTGCAATTGAACAGATCTCAATTTTTCAAGAACTTTCAGAATTAATCATATATATTATATATTTATATTATATATTATATATTATACATATTTATATCTAATATTATATATTTAATAATATTTTATATTGTCAAAAGTTCAGAAATTGAAGTAAAACCAATGTCACTGAAATAGTAATTAGTAAAAATTTATTATGCACACACCAAAAAGACAGTTTGCAAACCAGGAGCACTCAAACCAAAACACTGAATGAGACTCTAGAGTATACTGTTATAAAGCAACTTATATAGTGAGAAGGCAGTGACTATTTATTCTTCATAGAGATTGGCTCTACTATTAGAATTTTCTTAAATGATAGGGAATTGGTCAATTGTTACCTCATATCAACCTTGGGGAACAGTTTGTTTCGCTTATGATTTCTAGAGGCATAAACAAGAAATGACCTGGGTCAAGTTAGTCTTGAAAAATAAGCTAAACTAAGCTTTGTTTGTATGACTGAACTAGTTTTATCTGCTCAGGGAATTTGCAAGGCTGATCCCTTTTTTATGTTAGCTATATATGTATGTATATATATATATATATATATATATATATGTATATATATGTATATATTTGTATGTATATAATATATATATACATATATATTATATGTATATATATGTATGTATATATATATATATATATATATATATATATATATTAGCATATGGTGAAGAAGCAAAGAAGCGGGTTTAAGTAAAGTTCTTCCAACTACTAGTGGTAGTTTTAAATAGTTTTACCTTATTGGAAACATAATCACTAGACAAAGAACAATGTAACAATTTTGGGCATTCCACTGTTTAATGGTCAGCTTTTGAATCTGTACATAGGAGCCCTGTGGGTTTTACTGTACAATTTCCCCATAGCCCTATGCTTCAGGCAGGATTCTTCAGTTCTAGGCCTGAAATTGGAGTGACTAAGAAAAAAAAAAAAATTTCTAAGAGGAAACGTTCCATTTGAAAGAATATCAATTATATTTTTCAAGGTCATGTATATCAAGACCCATGCAATGTGTCTTCAGTAAATTACTTAAAATTTAAATTCTACAGAAAGCTTCTGGAAGAAACTTTAGATTTCCTTCTATTCCTTCTAGACATATAATATTTATTTATGCTTTAATCTTGATAAAATTAAGTGGAAAATTTAATTCTCAGGAAAAACAGGTCATAACTTCCCCCCCCATTTATAAAGTCCAGAATGTGTTAAAATTGAAAAGGAAAATATTTGCTTAAATGTTATCCACAGTAGGCCTTTAGTACTCAGGATGTTTGGTTCCTAAAGGTGACAGTTTTAGACCCATTTCAATCTCCTTTCAATAATTTCTTTCCTTAGAAAATTGAATCATTGACAGCTCTTTTGCAGAAGCTGGTTTTAATGAACACTCACTGAATCAGCTGTTTTTTGGACAGTGTAATCAAGCTATTTTGCATCTGTGAATGTATTCTGGCATTTTTCACAGCTACAGTTCTTTGTCAAATCATTTACTTTAATAAAGGAGCAGGGTGTAAACATGTTTTTCAGTAATTTCTCTATCTTTAGATATCTGATTTTTTATAGAATGAACATGAAATTCTGACGAGTTTTGTAACTGTATAGTGTGTTTCCAATTAGATATTTGATGAAAAGAAAGTGAAGCTTAACTGTGATATATTGTAAAGTACTGATGTGATAATCTTTCCGGTACATTTTCTCATCTCCAACATTTTCACTAAGGAGTATTTCACTCTAAAAATACACTTACCTACAAAAGTTATGGGTTCCATTAAATGTTACTTTATGGGTACTGTTCATACATTTAACTTCTTTTTTAAAATTTTTAACTTCATATCACTATTTTCAGAATAATTTAAATCATGTTATATAACTTCTGACATATAATTCTGATCAAATTCTTATGAGAAATATGATAAAAGCTGAGATCTTATTTTGCATATGATATAAAACATCAGTTCAGTTTCATTCTTTTGCATGTAGCTGTCCATTTCCTCGACACCATCTACTGAAGAGACTGTCTTTTCCACATTGTATATTCTCTCCTCCTTTGTCATAGATTAATTAACCATATATGCATGGGTTTATTACTGGGCTCTTTATTCCATTGATCTGTGTGTGTTTTTCTACTGGTACCATACTGTTTTGATTACTATAGCTTTGTAGTATAGTTTGAAATCAAAAGTGCGTGATAACTCCAATTTTTTAAAATATTTTATTTATTTATTTATTTATTTATTTATTTATTTATTTATTTATTTATTTAGAGATTGAACATGAGTGGGATGAAGGGCAGAGGGAGAGGGAGAGAGAGAATCTCAAGCAGACTCCATGATGAGTGTGGAGCTCAACACAGGGCTTGATCTCATGACCCTGAAATCATGACCTGAGCAAAATCAAGAGTCGGATGCTCAACCAACTGAGCCACCCAGGCACTCCTCCAGCTCTGTTCTTTCTTCTCAAGATGGTTTTGGTTATTCAGTCTTTTGTGTTTCACACACATTTTAGAATTCCTTTCTAGTTCTGTGAAAACTGCCATTGAAATCAAGCAATTCCATTTCTGGGTATTTATTCAAAGAAAACAAAACCCCAATTCACAGAGATATATGCACCCCTATGTTTATTGCAGCATTATTTACAGTAGCCAAGATCTGGAAGCAACCTAAGTGTCTATCAATAGATGAATAAATAAAGAAGATGTGGGGTGTGTATAGAGAAAGATAGTGCATGCTTATTTAAAACTATTACAGTCAAGTGATAGTAGGTGTCATATGAACTTGTGCTGTGCACATGGAAAGCCATGTAATATACTGCTTCATTAACTGTACAGCAATGAGGAGGCAATACATTCTCTTCCCCTTTTTCTGGTTAAATGTTCAAATATATGTCAGTTAGGATATCATATATTAGTCTTTAGAGAAATTTATCTGAAAATTTATCTTAAAAAAATCAAAATATATGATATACAAGGAGAGAGGTAACTGCTTTAAAAATACCAAGCTAAAGTATGTAATTATTATTAACGCTAGAGGTTATTCCTTTTAAATTCTGCATGGGTTTCATAGATAGTATATTTAGTATGCATAATTGTATACTATAAGACACAAAGCTATGATTAGTTTGATTCTTCTGCAGTATGATATGTTGATATATTCTATTTTTAATTAGTCCTATATCTTAATTATCTAAAAGAAGACAAATCCCTTAAAAATAGTATATACACTGTATTTTTAGAGCCATTTAATGACAGGAACTCAAACACTGCTTGGTGCCTAAGATAATTTTCTATAAAATTGCAAAATTTCATAAAGTAATATACTTGGAATCGTGACACAACATTTAAAAAAAATTGTATCTGAATGAAGAAGTAGTGTATAATAGAAAGAGCAGGAGAATTCAGTACAATTCATTTCATCCAATATTGATTGAACCATATTCTGAGCTTCACAATGAGATTAATATCAGAGAGTTAGCAGAGAAGGAAGTAGATATACGGTCCTGGATTATAATACAATAGTCAAAAGACCTAACTCCTTCCATGTCACTTATTTAATATATGAATTTTATAATATTCTCACTTTATCTCAATTTCTTGATCCAATTTCATTACAGATTACTTCTGTGAAGTAGTAATGTTAACAAAATCTCTGTTGTGATTATTGTTTGGAGTGAAATTAAATGTTACTATGAATTTTAAACTGCAAAAGCACTATGCAAATGTCAAGGATGCATAAATTGGCTAATTTTTAGAAGGTATACCAATCTGGATAGTGGTTTAGAGTCTTAGTTTTCTAAACCAAATTTTTAAAATTTCTAAAATTTTAAATTCAATTTTAGTCACATGCATAAAGTTATTCAGATATCTAAGTATTAATTCAAAGGATTACTTATGATTTGATAGCACAGGCATTATAAATTACATTTTTATTGTTTTCTGACTATGGTTGGAAATATAATGAGGGAATATAAAACTGCCATAGCATTGTGAATATCTTTTTAGAAATTTTGGAGGAAAGGGGATTTGTATTAAAAAAAAACAGGTATCAGTCCAATTCTTTATCTACTCTCCCACTTTTTTCTTTGTATAATACATGAACAAGAGTTTATTTTGCTGGTAAACTCCTGTAATTGACTGTATGGGCTGCAGTAGATCTCTAATCAAGGCAGATTACTGTTTTTGTGACCTTGAATAGTTTATTTGACTCTCTCTAGCTATTTCTCTTGAACTGGAAAATTAAATCTAAGTAGAACCTCAGTGCCAAACAGATGCTACCTTTGGCTTGAATTGTCTTGGGTAAATTATAAAATAATAATTAATAAATGAGAGCCAATGCCCAGAAATTATGCAGGCATATCCATTACTTCTGTACATAAACAAAATCAATTTTCATTAAATATGTTAATTCTGTACAGCATCACTATCAAAGCTTTGCCAATGCCTGAGTAGGCATTATGCCTTATTTCCCAAATCAAGCAAACCATTTTTCATTATTTGTTTTGATTATCTTCAATATGGCTTACCCTAATTGTGTTGAGAACAGGTGCATTTGTGTTGCTAAAGAACCCAAAATAACAGTCTGAATATAAACCTTTTATATGCCATGTGGTGCAATTATTTCATAGGGATGCACAGTGGAAAGTATTCTGCTGATAGCAACCTTAATGTAATTACAGGCCAAATGGGGAATAAAAAGGAAGCAGGAGAAATATAAATTACTATTTCCAACAGCATCCTTTAGTTGACTAAATAGATGGTGATTAGTTGATATTTGAGATTTTTAGAGTAAAATCACTGATTATTTAGAATTTATTCCTGCTCCACATTTATTCTCTTTCAGTAAAATATATTTTACAAGAAATTATTTAATGTTAGTCTTTGGTGTGTGTGTGTGTGTGTGTGTGTGTGTGTGTGTATTCTTCATAATTAATTACATTTGCTTATTTTAAAATGTGGTGGCTATATAACCAAGCAGGTAAAACTGAAAGAAGATTCTGGCACTAACTAATTGAATTCAATATTTTTTTAATTATTGATTTGAGCAATAGTAACTGATCTATCAAGTGTTCAATTATTATTAATGTGGTAGCATATTTCAATAACCCTTATGTCAATTATATAAGTTGACACTATTATTATTTACATCTTAAAAATTGGGAAACCAGGCTGCTGAGCAGGGAGCCAGATGCGGGGCTTGATCCCTGGACCCCAGGATCATGACCTGAGCCGAAGGCAGACGTTTAACCGACTGGGCCACCCAGACACCCCTCTACTGTTATTTTTTTATTATTATTTATTCTAGAGAGAGAATGAGCGAGCATGAGCAGGGAGAGGAGCAGAGTGGAGAGGGGGAGAGAGAGTCTCAAGCAGACTTCTTGCTTAGCATGGAGCCTGATGCGGGGCTTGATTTCATGACCCTGAAGTCATGACCTGAGCTGAAATCAAGAGTTGGGTGCTTAACCAACTGAGCCACCCAGGCACCCCTCTACTGTATTAAATGAATATGTCTTCAAAAATATTTTAAAAAATACATAATGGCACATGACAGAGTTAATCAATGAAACAATATTGTTTATTAATTTTTTGCATGTGCCAAACACTGATCTAGGAACTACAGAATCAGTGGATAATAAAGTAACAAAAATTACTGCTCTCAAGGGGTTTCCCTTTTGTTCTGGAGAATACATAAATAATTTTAGGTAATAATAAATGCTAGATAATCATAAAAGGAAAAAATTAATTAGAAGATTGAGGCATGGAAACTCAAACAGAGATGAAGTGTTTTGTAATGTAAGACTAGATGCTTTAGCAATGGAATCACTTGGCAAACATGAATTGACTAGGTTTTATGACAAACTCAAGCAAGAGACTGTGTCCAGGAGGATCTCAATAAGAATACACAGAGGAAGCTGAGAAAAAGTACAAAGAGAAGATGAAGTTTGATCCATACAATTTAAAGAGGGAGTAAGACATTACCTGAGAATAAAATACTAGTAGATTCACAATACAGTATGAATAGGGAATAAATGGGAATATATGGGTCATTAAAAAACACTCTCTTTTAGGCACTTGTTTCTATGTGTAAATGATCTTTAACTCCTGTATTAATTCAACACGTGCTGTATTCAAGCCTTGTTGCTAAAGCACTGGAATAAGTAAGGCAGACCAGATTATATACTTTATGAATCTTATTGTCTGACTGGAAAATACAGCCAAGAAACAAATAATGATATATGCTTATGAACTTACTAGTGCTATGAAATGAAATATGAAGTTGAGGAATCATATAATAATATCTACAATAATTTAGGAGTTAAGGAAATTGATGATTAAGCAGAAACTTGAATATATGTATATGAATTGTCAATCAAGGACAAGTATCTCTGGGTTGGAAGTGCATGTTCAAGATCTAGAATATTAGGAGAGAAGATGCACATTCTTAAGTTCATGTGGCTGGAAAAGATTGTGTTAATAAGTGGGATAAAATTTGGGCAGAGAGCTGCAAGGGGCCAGGTCGTGGAGGGCTGTATAGGCAGCCGAGATACAGAATTTATTTTAGGTGAAGGAAGCAAGTGACTAACATTGAAATTTGACTTTTAGCACTTACTTAACTCTCTGGTGTGTGGATATTGTGCATAACTGGTGGTAGGAAGACACATACCAGAAAGTTTTACTCCACTCAGCTGAGACAAGCTGCAGAGGAGGCATCGTAAGTGAAGTAAATATTGTCATCAAATGTGACCTAAAGTGAATGATTTTGGTTTTGAGGTTTTCATGTTGTCTTTTGGCTTTTGGTTTTTTTGTTTTGTTTCATTTTGTTTGTTTTCATTTAATGTGGACAGCAAGGAAATAATAATGTTAGAATTATTTACTATGGTTGGCAAGGTGTGGCACTTTTGAGTTCAGGGAAAAGAAACTGAAAGTAACTGACCAGTAAGGTAGGCAACTTAGACAGGTTGAAGGGGAGAAAAGTAGATATATTCAAGACATATGGGATATGTAATGGGTAGAATTTCAAGACAAAAATGTTCAAGAGGCTGCAAAATTTTGAGTTTTCTAAATTCAGAAATATGGTGAATGATTAAAATTTTTTTCCATTGTGTTCACTGTGTGTTTCCCAAGCATTTAAAAGAGTGTCTGACACAAATAATTAATAAGTATTTTTGAGCAAATAATTAAGTGAATGGATAAGTGGTATAGTTTATCGAGATTATGAACAGGAAATACAAATACACACATATATACATTTTACATCAACATTGTTGAATATTATGGTTATAAAGATTATATAAAGTTATTATAAATGAAGTCTGACAAAGAAAGATGACATGCTAACAAATTCAGTATAGAATAATAACTAATATTGTGGTAGTTAATTACTACTTTTTTTTTTTTTTAAAGATTTTATTTATTTATTTGACAGAGAGAGACACAGAGAGCAGGATCACAAGCAGGGGGAGTGGGAGAGGGAGAAACAGGCTTCCCGCAGAGCAGGGAGCCTGATGTGGGGCTCGATCCCAGGACCCTGGGATCATGACCTGAGGCGAAGGCAGACGCTTAACGACTGAGCCACCCAGGCGCCCCTAATTACTACTTTTTTAAGTGTCAGTTCTTCTGAGGTATCATCTTGCCAGTTTTACCTAATGTCTTCGGTAGACTTTAGGCTGCTTTTTCATTTTTTTAAAATTCCTTTTTTATTTTTTATTTTTTTAGATTTTTTTTTTATTTATTTATTTGAGAGAGAGAATGAGATAGAGAACATGAGAGGGGGGAGGGTCAGAGAGAGAGGCAGACTCCCTGCTGAGCAGGGAGCCCGACGTGGGACTCGATCCCGGGACTCCAGGATCATGACCTGAGCCGAAGGCAGTCGCTTAACCAACTGAGCCACCCAGGCGCCCTAAAATTCCTTTTTTAAACAACTATGATGATTAATTGTAATTGTCAACATGTCTGGGCAAAATTCTCAAATATTTGGTCAAATATCCTGCATGTTCTTGCAAGAGTGGTTTTGGCAAATCCACATTTAAATCTCTAAACTTTGAGTAAAACAGATTATCATCCATAATGTGAGTGGGCCTTGTCCAATCAGTTGAAGACCTGAATAGAACTAAAAGGGTGACCTCTCTAGCAAAAGGGAATTCTCCAGCAGATTGCCTTGGACTTAAGCAGACTTAATAGCCTGTAGGCCTCCCCCATCCCATTCTGAACTCACCAAGCCTCTACAATTGAATGAGATTATTTCTTGAAGTAAATTTCTTTCCATATGTATGTATATATATTTATATCTATCTACCTATCGACTACCTATGTGTTTATCTACCTGTACTTCCTATTGGCTCTATTCCTCTGTGGAATCCTTACTAATACACTAATATAAACTCAGGTTCCAGAAGTCCTATTACTTCAAAATGAAGTCACATTTTTGTGTGTGTGTTACTAAGGATGGGAAGGTAGACAGTGTATGATATATGAATCATTCCATATAGCAGAGAGTGAAAGAATGTTGGAAAGGTAGTACCAATCTAAGTCAGGATCAGAAAACAGAAAACAAAAGAAAAAAAAAAAAAAAAAGAAAAGAAGAGAAAAGAAAAGAAAAAAAGAAAAGTAATCTAAGAAACACATAGGGAGGATTACAATGACACTGGTGTTTACAAATTCCTTCCCAGCAAAACCACAGATGGTTTTTACAGTCAGGCTGTACTCCAATACATAGGAATCTATCACACCATCTCTGAATAGCGCATCATCATTGATCCCTCACTTGACTCCCTCCCATGGTACCCTATGGGTGACTTTGTAGGTAAATATATCTAAGGCATTTTATTTCATATACATCACAATCTAAATCTCTTTCTGTAGAGTGAAAGTCATTAACCATGGTTTACTTATGTTGTACTCTGAGGTATTTTGCTCTAGGAAATGCTGCAATAATTCATATTTTCTTGTTTTGCTTTCTTAAAGCCCTAAAGTGCTGGACAGTACTTTGCAATAACCTCTATAGTTCAACCATTACACAGAACATCAATCAAATTTTGTACACACTGTACTTTTCCCTTTATATCTGATCAAACTGCAGGCTGTAAATACAAATCAAATGGCAAAGGAAAGAATATGCTTTTTTGGTTGATAAATTCCAAGCAATTGATAAGCCTTTAAATGCAATTTGCTTATTTCTCCTCTTCCTTCTTTACTTTTATATTTTATGTTTTAAATGTTCATATAGTCATTCACTTCATTTTAGATTGGATTTTTGTTTTATAATTGCACTTATAAATTTTTATTAAAGTATAATTAACATACAATGTTATACTAGTTTCAGGTGGACAACATATTGATTCAAAAATTCTATATATTACTTAGTGCTCACCATGAAGATTGTAGTCACCATCTATCATCATACAATGTTATTGACTATATTCCCTTTGCTGCACTTTTCATCAAGGTTACTTACTGATTTTACAACAGGAAGTTTTACCTCTTAATCCCCTTTATATATGAAATTGTACATTTTAATTGAGCTAAATAAAAAAAAAACTTCATGTAGTAAAAGCCAATTAATATGAGATAATAGTGGAATGATTTAGATATACTGAGATGCTATGATAAGGTGGTGGAGAGAATAATTGAAAGAAGAGACTGTATTGGTACTTCACAAACTTTAATGAACATAGGAATCACCAAACATTATTAAACACTATTAAAATTCAAATTGTGAATCAGGAGGCTTGGGATTGTGTCCTATGTTCTGAATTTCTAACAAGTTTCTGGTTGATGCTTATGTTCACAGATCACATTGTGAATAGAAAAGAGCCAGGCACCCCTCTGCATGTAATTCATACATCAATAAAAAGTTCAAGGATATATAAAATAAATGGTAACTACAAAATATATAGAGGTTAAATATCCTCAGAAAAATGAAAACCAAAAAAAACAATCACGCATATGAAAAATATTTGTAATAACATGTTCCCTGTATATACAACGCTCTTGACTTCTAAGTTATTTTACAAATTAAATCAGATTACAAAGAATTTAGAATTACCTATCACCTCCTACATATCGAAACATAAGCACATTTTTCCTGGGTAAAACTGTCCCTTTTATTTCTCATAGATCAGGTAGAATAAAGAAATTCTGCCTGAGGCTTTTTGTGCTGTCACTTTCATTTTAACACAGAGTTTTGGGTTTATTATGGTAGAATTGCGATATGCCCTGTAGTATCTCAGCATATTTTAATGGTTTTGACATATTTGTGGGTGTGTGTGTGTATGTGTACCATTATTAAGGTGCAAAAAGTAAATAACTCTTTAAAATATATAACCCTGTAGTTTATTTCCAGTTACTTTGTTTACACAGAACAAAATAAATTGTGACATATCATATTTAACCCAAGAATAATCTCAAAAGATGTTTCTAAATGCCATTAAAGGAACACAGATACATGAATTTGTTTGAATATTAATTGTAACATGTCTTAGAATGAATGGCATCTATTTTGACATGAAATCTACATTTCATTTCACATTTAATTCTGGAAGATCCTAATTGGCATAACACTTTTCATATTTTGTGCATGTATCAACTACTGGTGATAGGTTCATTATTTCTATGGTAGTTTTCTGTGTTGAGATTAATTAACTATAAAGTAGTTTAAACCAATGGTATCAGAAATCTGACAGTTAACATATTTGCATTTTGTTCCTCCGGGTTCTGTCTTGACTTTGTATCTTCTCTTTTTATATATCCCCCCTGCAAGATCCAATCCAATCCATTGCTATGCTCTACAAAATCTTTATCTATATACCTGACTTTTTTTTTTTTAATTTTAGAACAATACATCTAGCAACCTACAATAGACTACTTGGGTGTCCACAAATATTTAGACATAGCATGTACAAACGGAGTTACAGGAGTGACTAGCTTTGCCACACGTCTTAGTTTTCTATCTCTATAGATATCAATAAACTCTGCATAATTCTCAAAGACTTAATTGCCTGTTTTCAAAATATTTGATAAATTAATGTGCCATATTGATTTTCTCTTCATAGAAATTCTTGCATTCATCCATTTTCATCATTCTGGTGACATTTCTCAATCCTAGGCCACTCCCTAACTCCTGGATTAAAGTCACACCCAACTTATTCTCCTGGATGTCAGTTTTTATATTTGCTAATACCTTATCAAGATATTTTATGGATGCTTTTTATTTCTTTTTTATTGAGATATAATTAACATAATATTGTATTAGTTGCAGATGTACAGCTCAGATTTGAAATATATATTACAAAATAATTACAATAAATTTCAAAACATCCAAAGATTTTGCAAAGGATGCTGTTTAAAATTATATATTTTCTATTTTATTTTTTTCCCCACTACTTACAACTCGTCAGTGTGTCTCAAGTTCACTTAGAATAAACACCCTAACAAGGCACATAAATACCTTTCTCCATCTGGCTCCTGGCTGGCAAAAAACTTACATTTTAATCTTTTCCTTCACTCAAATATCCCTTAAACTATAGCAAACTTCCATTTCCACAAGTATGCCATGCTCTTTCTTTCATGTCTGGGTTTTTATAAACAGCACTGATTTTAGTATATTAGTACCTGCCTAATTCCTATTCATTCTTAAAATCTCAAGTAACCACTGGTGTGTCACTAATCTCTAAGTACTGTGTCAGAAACCTCTGCAATGTCATCCAGAATACATTAGAGTTTTTTTATTGCACCATTCACCCTCCATCAATGTGAAATATATGTTTTCATTATTTACAAGATGGAATAAATAAACAAGTGAACACACTGATGGATTTACAGAGTTACATTAGGCTATAATTTTGACTTTCTTCCGTAGATGAAAGTGAAAGAAATTTTTAAATGCATTTTTTAAAAATATGAAGCCAAGATGCTGAGATAATAAATTTGTATTGGCATATTTTTCAAGATGTTAAATAATATTCAGCCATAGTATTCTGAACACTGATAATATAATAACCAACCTTTTCAAAAGCCACTCTACTTTAAGGTGAATAAAATTCATAACATCTCCATACTCAAAAAATATTGGGAAGAATGCTCAATAATTGATTTTACATGAAGCAACATCAGTAGTATTGTCTACATTGAATTATTTTTGTAAGATTCTAGTGGATTTCCTATTATTTTTCCGCAAAAGTTTTTTTTTCATTTATTTAAAAACTCTGTGCCTAGATACATCTAGTATGTATCACATATGATGGTTTTCTTAATTGATCAATATAATTTGGAAAGCAAATAGGTAATATGTGCTTTCTATTGTGTCTTGCCACTTTGGGGTTCTTGCTGCTCTTAGAATGAGAACTACATTTCCCATAAGCCTTTGTGGCCAAGAAAGGCAGGACATTTTGAAGGCACTACTGAATCAGAGGCTTTCTTCCTGGAAGGTATAATAATCAGACAGACAGAGCCATAAGTGTAGAAAGTCCCAGTGACTTCTAGCTTGTCTTGGCATTCTTCCATCCTAGTCTCACATAACTGTCTTTATCCTTAGTACCTTAGATATGTTCAAGCTCCTCTAGAAAGAAATACGTTTTAGAAGGAAATGAGAGTTTTCACTCTAAATCACCTATGGGACATCACTTCAATGCCTTTTTGTTGTTGTTTTTTCTTCATGCTTTGGATAATTTCTCTCGTTATGAAAGACTATACCTAAATTCAAATGATTATTTTAAACAAAAGTCACACCAACACAGCAAAATAATTTATTATTCATGAAAATGTACTTTCTGTATAAGATTATATGCCTCATTATTTGTATTATCCACCAGAATGTGAATTCCTAGAGATCAGTAATTTAGTCTTGTGCACTGTTTTACACACACAAAAGATAACTAGCACAAATTGTCACTCAATAAATTGTATCAGCTGAATTTTGGTATGTGTGATTAATCATTGTTCAAAATGTTCTAAACCTCACATTGAAAATGACTATGTTGTACTATATGTTGGCTAATTAGATTTAAATTAAAAAACCTAACAACAACATCAAAAAAGAAAAGGACTATGTTGAAGAGAGGTTTATTAATACATGAAGCAGTTTCCTTTTATATCAGAAGTATGATCAAAAATTATGTGGTCTACAGCACTCAGTTTATAAATTTTTTACAGGTACTGTGATAAAATATGGTATAACCATACAGACAAATGCAGAGAATAACATAAGAAACCCTCATGCAGAAACAAATCAGGTTTAGCAGTACTTACCAATGTGTTATTTAATTTAGGATATTTTGAAATAAAAATTATATATAGGATTGCCACCCTATTTTTACAGCCGCCATTCCCATACTTCTATCTCCTTTTCTCCCTTCTCTCTGTGAGCTCATGCCCCTTATATCCTTGATCAGGCTTTTATGGTTTAATTATATAATTGAATCTGTAAGGAATTTATTGTGTATCTCTAAACTTTACTTACATTTTAACACCCCATACTTATATTAAAATATACTTTCGTCACTCAACATTAGGTTCTAAAGATTTTGCTATGTTAATTCCTATAACTATTTGTTGTTTTAGTTATGATATAATATTCTGTTGTATGGATATTCTTATATTTTATATATTCTGCATTCTATTCTTGATGGATGATTCGTTTCTTATTTTTGTGTCACTGCAAATTAGGTTGAAATCAATTTCTTTGTATATATTCCTTATGCACATTTGAAAAAAGTTTTCACCTATAATGTAGATAGATTTGTAGAATCTATAGATTGCAGTGTTATAGATAACTTATCAAAAATTCAGTATATGTTGGCAATATATATATTGAGTTAGTTCACTGTTTTCTAGTATAAAATAATCTCTATTGCACTTCTATCAAAAGCAATGTTCAACTCCCTAACTTTCATTGTTTACAAAGTTCATCCACATGCATTTGTTCCTGACTTTCTCTTCTAATTATATTCTGTATAAGCAATTATTTTCTTCCTAATTATCATACTTAACTTTTTGGAAGGCTTAGGATTCATTTGTTTAAATGTTGTTCTACTAAAGCGTAATTTGGTAAGAATAACAGCTCAAGTAGTTTTCAAATATTTGATGATTTCCAACATGTCATTTCATTTTAGAGAATGGCAAGATTTCTGAGGATCTGAAAATATGGGTCATCTTGAGTTTCATGCTTGAGTTAGGTTCTGACAGGAATATTTTTCTCGATCCCTTTCAGTGTTTTCAGAACAAGTTTCATTTTAGTATTATTGTGTATATGTCTTTGAGGACAGAGAAAGAGAGAAAAGGGACTCATTTTCTCACCAAGAATTGTCTTTTTGTTGCCATTTGTACTGACACAGGGTTTCATTGTCCTAAAGAACTATGTAGAGCTTGGCTTTCTGTTTAAAACAAGTTGCTTTTCTGATATTAAGAATGTAGTTCAACAGAAAGGGTTTAATGAAAGGGTTTAATGAGTATGTGTTCTCCCACTTCAAGTAATTTGTTGCTCTGGCAAATTTCTTAACTACTCTGTACTGTGGGGCATCTGAGTGGCTCAGTCGGTTAAGCAGCTGCCTTTGGCTCAGGTCATGATCTCAGGGTCCTGGGATCGAGCCCCACAGTACTAGTACTGAGCCTGCTTCTCCCTCTCCTCCCTGCTTGTGCTCTCTCTCTCACTCTCTCTCTCTCAAATAAAGAAATAAAATCTTTAAAAAAAGTGATCTGTGCTATAGAATTCTGGAAATAAGAATCTCTAACAAGTACCATAGAAGGTTATTGTGACGTTTACATTGAAATAAGTTATGCAAAAAATCCATTGAAAAATTATAGTAGTTATAATTGTTAGATTTTTTACATCTTCCCATGGCTGGGAGTTGGGGTGGGGGGCTGTTTCCTGTCCTGTTTTTTACGCATTAGGGAATTTTATTAATAAAGTTAAATTAACTACAACCTCCATAAAAGAAATTATTCACAGCTCAAACAAAAAGATTCATTGCATACAGAATTATTTTTCCTTTTCATGTTGAAACCAACCATATTTTTCACATTGCATATGTTGTTTTGCATATTCAATATATCCTATAAGGATTAGTATCGATTAATGAGGAAAAATTTATAAAATATTTCGTTATGAATGAATGTTTTTTCTATCATTCTAATTCCCAATTAAAGTAATATATATATATTTTAAAGATTTTATTTATTTATTTGACAGAGAGAGAGACAGCGAGAGAGGGAACATAAGCAGGGGGAGTGGGAGAGGGAGAAGCAGGCTTCCGGCTTAGCGGGGAGCCCGATGCGGGGCTTGATCCCAGGACCCTGGGATCGTGACCTGAGCCGAAGGCAGACGCTTAACAACTGAGCCACTCAGGCGCCCCTAAAGTAATATTTTTTGTTGTTGCTTTTGTTGTTGTCATGGCTTTTTACTCTTCACAGTTAAATTTACTTTTTTTTTTAAAGATTTTATTTATTTATTTGACAGAGAGATAGAGAGTGAGCACAAGTAGCCAGAGAGGCAGGCAGAGGGAGAAGCAGGTCCCCGCTGAGCAGGGAGCCTGATGTGGGACTCGATCCCAGGACCCTGGGATCATGACCTGAGCTGAAGGCAGACGCTTAACTGACTGAGCCATGCAGGTGCCCCTAAATTTACTTTTTACATAGCTTTATGCTTATAATTAAAAAGACAGATTTTACATGAGGTATTATGCACCTAATTTGTGTACTTTTGATTGAGTCATGTTTATTTATGACTGCCTTAGCTCTTGGCATTCTTCCTACAGAAATACTGCTAGGGAAATACTCATCATTTGCTAGAGACTTATTTAATTATCTAAATTCTTCAATATAGGCTTCTTTTAGATATATTAATTAAGTCTTTCATTAAAAAACATAAATTCATTCCTTGCCACACACCAGGACCTTTGCTCGGCCTGGAAATAAGAGACATGACTCATTCTTGAGAAAGCTATAGCTTAATGGCAGTGAGGTAGGTACAAAGGTGGCAATCTTGCAACAGAATAAGCTATACAAACTATTAAAAATACAAAGTATTACACAGGTATGTGTGTTTATATGTACATATATAATCTTTTTTGAATTTAATTTTATTATGTTAATCACCATACATTAGATTATTAGTTTTTGATGTAGTGTTCCATGATTCATTGTTTGCGTATAACACCCAGTGCTCTATTCAGTACGTGCCCTCTTTAATACCCATCACCAGGCTAACCCATCCCCCCACCCCCCTCCCCTCTAGAACCCTCAGTTTGTACGTATAGAATCTTTATTTACATATATACACGCACATACATATTTATATTACATATGCACATATTATAGATTATATTTTATATGCATTTATATATGTTAATGCTGTGGTGAAGTGGGTGTCAAAATAGCCTTTATGGAGAGTTGAAACTGGACAGAATCTAGAAAATGGTAAGATTCTTACTCAGGTAGTCCAAAGGAGAAAGTTTATTATAGGTAGATAAAGCAAAGAGAACAAATATAGTATGGTTTGAAAAACTCCTTCATATTTAATTACATGTGTATAATGGTTGAATCATTTAGAATAGATGATGTACAGATGGAAGCTTGACAGAAGCTGCATCTAAAGGACAGATCATGTGCAAATTATGCAGGCTGTTGTGATTCTAATGCATCTTTTGATTTTATCAGCTAGGTCAATGCTCCAGTTATTAAGCAATTGTTTCTCAGCTCCAAACTCACCTTCTATACTCTCTTTTGGTTTGCTGGGTTTTCGACAGCCACATTTCTTCTTTTCCAGCTAGGTTTATGCAAGACTATGCCAACAGGAAGTACTAGACTGAGACTGTAAGGTTGTGAAAGGAAGACAAGAATTACTTCTCCTGTGTACTTCCCATGGGTTCCTCGTAGGCTTCCTCATTCAATGGGCAGCAGCCCAGCGGAGTTTCTTTACTTCAGGAGCAGCAATTCTTTTCTCTAACAGTTGCTCAATCAAGTCTTCAGTTTTTCTTCTTTTTTTTTTTTTTTAAGATTTTATTTATTTATTTGAGAGAGAGAGAATGAAAGACAGAGAGCATGAGAGGGAGGAGGGTCAGAGGGAGAAGCAGACTCCCCGCTGAGCAGGGAGCCCGATGCGGGACTTGATCCCGGGACTCCAGGATCATGACCTGAGCTGAAGGCAGTCGCTTAACCAACTGAGCCACCCAGGCGCCCCAAGTCTTCAGTTTTTCTAGTGTGCACAACCAGCGTCACTGTGTTCAGTCTCAGAGATACGCGCACCAGCCAGCTGGTGCCTTTAATCAAAGGTGTGAGTGTCATCTCTGGGCTGGGGTAGGAGGCTTCTGAATTCAGAGATAGTAGCTCCAGCCAGGGTATCACCTCTGCTTCAGAGGTCTGAATTTTCAGCTTCAGGGGCCCCGTTTAGAAATTTTTAAATTTGAATTGTTACTGTTGCAGGAATTCTCTGCCTTTAGTGCATGCGCTTCTTGGCCACTCTGCTCTGAAGGAATGAAGAGAAAGAGTAGTGGGCAGCAAAGCAAAATTTTGTTGAACAATAGTACAATGCCCTCGGAGAGGGAGGGGGCCCAGAAGGGTTACCCCTGGAGTTTAGGGCTTTCTATGAGCTCTTTTGCAGAACTATATTAAGTGATCAGGGTGTGCTGAGTCATGCCAATCAGGGTTTTGGTCATGATTCTGTCTACCTATTAGGTTGATGTCTCTTGTGCTGATGGTCTTTTCTGCTGACGTCTAGAGGCTTACGTCTTAACCACCCCTTGCCCGTGATAGGGACAAATACCTTGTGGTTAACTGTCTTATTTTAGGACATTTTGCAGAAGTCATTTCTGCAAAGGCTGCAAAACAATGCTAGCATGGTCCTGTCTAAGCTGCAAAGCGGCATGTCCATGCTGTTTTATCTTAGCTGTCCTGACTCCATATTTTCTTGTTGGGGACCCTGGCTCTGACTCCCTAACTCCAACTAACTCCTACCATTACAACTCCTTCCTTTTATCCCCTCAGCATGTAAATAGCTGCTGCTTGCCCTTTATAAGTCAATGATCTCTTAGAGTTCCCTTTTTATCTTTTAGTTATCTAGATTAAGACCCTTGTATTGAGTTAATGATTTCTTATATTCAATTTTTTCTTTTCTTTTCTTTTTTTTTTTCTTTCTTTCTTTCTTTCTTTCTTTCTTTCTTTCTTTCTTTCTTT
>NC_058409.1:132113807-132226107 GCF_002201575.2 Neomonachus schauinslandi | reverse complement strand
TTTCTTTCTTTCTTTCTTTCTTTCTTTCTTTCTTTCTTTCTTTCTTTCTTTTTTTAATACTGCTATGGTTTTGGACTGGGTACCAACTGGAATTAACCAATGCTTCTCAAAACTAGAATATCATACTTCTCAAATACAGCACTGGTTTAATATAAAGATTCCAAGGGTACTTCTCCAAGATTTCAATTCTATTGTTCTGGGTCTGGAAATCGATGTATTTTTTAAAAAAACTCACATGAATCTGGCAACTAGTCAAGTTTTAGCAATGGTCTTGTAAACCTATAGGAATCCATTTAAGTGTTTTTTTTTTTTTAAGCGAATCATTTTAGAAAGTTTTTTTTTTTTTTTTTTTTTTTTACAATCCATGACCATTTGAAATAACTTTGTTGAAAAACAGGCTGGAAACTTGAGGTTCATTTATAAGATTTCATGTGTGAGATCTAGGTGGAGTCATAGAATTTGGGCTTGATAATTGCAGGAGCCCTTCTCAAGTATAAAGCTAAAGGATAAAGATAATATTTAGGTAAAAACTGATTATGAGTAGTTTCATCAATGTTTCAGGGAAATTATCTTCATGCCTAGATTATAATATTTTCTCCACCATATTTCTCCATAAATGACCATCTCCCCAGTGGACTATATTCTAATCAATGACAAAAACCAGGGATTCTGTCTTTTGTTTTCCTAGATTAGATACAGATATACGGTAAACATCCAGTACATATTTGCTAAATTAAAGAAAAAGAAAAAGGGCTATAAGAAAACACACACACATTTGTTTAATACATTGCCTCACATTTATAATTTGAGTCTTTTAAACTACCTGTAAAACATGTACAGCTTTTATTATGTATCTAATCTGGATTGTGTTATGCCACAAGAGAGATTATATAATTAAAAATTACCAAGATTCTACTTAAATAGAGCATGTGTTCATAATATTCTATTTGAGATCTAATTAGATTTTGAGTACAATTCTGGAATACACTCATTCTGAGGTTTTGTTGGATTCCACAAACTCTCCATCTGAGCCTAGCCTTTAAAATTTCTTTTTAAGTGAACTATGTTAACATCATTCCTAATTTATTCTCCTGAGCTGAAAGAGTCCCCTACTGCTTGTCTGTTTTAGTGTTTAATTGCTTCACAGACTCCCAGATTGAATTCTGTAGTAATTTACTTTGCTCTCCTGGTGAAACAGTGAGATATTCAGCATGAATTAAACAAAAATGGAAATGCTAATAAGTAAAAAATATGTAAAGTTTCCTGAAACACTCCATCCTTTCATTTGATTGGAAGCTAACAGTGAATTAATTGATATTATAGAATTTTGCTAGCAGATTTAGTTTCATTACAAGGAGGTAAAGAATGTTTAAGCTACCCCCAGTTCAAAATTTCCAAGACTGCACTCACCTACCTGAGAGAGGGATCACTGTCTCATATCAAGGATGAATCAAACTGTATTAAAAAGATCTTTATAATGCCCTAAATCAACTTTTTTCAGATTTTCCCTAAGAAATATTAAACTAACCTATACACATGCTTTGCACTATGTTTAACTTCTTATGTCTATTGAATAGTGTAAGATCTGAAGTTTTGGGTATCTGCATGTCACCAAATTAAAAAACTAATTAACAAATTTTAAAATAAAATGGTATCAAGTTTGTATACAATGTCAAATTTCTGAATTTTAATTCCAAGGGTAACAACTAATAATTTTTTTCATTGGGAAGATACTCAAAAACATTAGACTCATATTTAATATTCTATATTTCTGCATATTCTGAATCAGCCTCCAAAGTTCATATAACAACAGCACACTAAATGGATACCCAATAATCATAACTAATTAGAAGGAAATTTAATTTCACTAAACTAGAGCTGTAATTGCCAATCTGGGTTTCAAGGGTAACTGCTAATACCGAAGTGGGCTTTTACCCTTTGGAAGGCAAGGCCTGCCATCTACTATGTGACAGCCAACTAACCTGAAATTTGGTTAGAGTGAGGTGAGTCTAACTGAATGATCTTGTATATAAAACTTTCACAAATAAATACGTGAATGCAATTTTAATCAGTAAAACTCTAAATGGAAAGAGAATGTTGACAAATTTTGTATATATTGTACAGATAATTTTTTAAATCAACATCTAATCCCTGAATCTTTGCCTTCATTCACCTCACTTTCATTCTGATTACACATTTTTGTATTTCAGAAACTCTAGGAACTATGATAATGAACTCAATTTCAAAAAATATCCGACTGATTTGCAATCCCATTAATGTTCTATTTCAGTAGAAGGAACTGCCGTGAGAAAATGTCCTATATCTGCACTGTCCTCTACCTTAGTTGCTAGTCACATGTGGCTATGCAGGATTTGGCATGTGGCTAGTGTGACTGTAAAAGTTTTTTATTTTTATTTTAAGTCTAAGTAAACTAAATCATGTGGCTCATAGCCACTGTATGTGTAGGATGGCATGGTTCTTTAGTATTGCTAGTTAATTCTATTATTTTTTCTTATTCTTCTGAACTTCCAAAGCAAATATATATGTTATTTTTGTTTTGTTTTTTTTGTTTCAAGTTTAATTTAAATTCCAGTTAGTTCACATATAATGTAATAGTAGTTCCAGGTGTAGAATTAAGTGATTCATCACTGACATATAACCCGTGCTCATCACAAGTGCCCTCCTAAATATCCATCACCCATTTAACCCATCCCCTGCCCACCTCCCATTCCAGTAAATTACACAAAGTAACTTTTCATGGGTTCTCTCACAGTGACTTCCAAAATTTAAAGTTATCTATAGATAATAAAGGTGTTTGTTTCAGTTAAAAGAGAAAGAAAAGGAAAAGATGCGGTCCATGTTAAAATAACAAACTCATGATCACTTGAATTTGTTGTCTTGAGATAATAAAAACCCTTCCCCACATTGTTCAGTGTATGATATAATGCATAAAAAATTGAAACGATTTTGTATAAAATGAAAAAAATGATCACACATGTATTAAAATTGTCCATAGAAGAAAAGATAATGAGAGGATTTATCTCTTGCACATATATATCTTAGATTTATATCCATATTATAGATTTCCAAAGCAATTCACTCAGTTTATTTCTGCATTATAGGCAGTGAAAATGCCATTGCTAGGTTTCACATTTCATTAAATCATTTAATCAATTGATATGGCTACTTAATTTCAAAGAAAGGAACTGAATCATGTTTCATAATTTATAATTGACTTATCTTTTTTTTTTTAAGATTTTTATTTATTTATTTGACAGAGAGAGACAGCCAGAGGGAGAACACAAGCAGGATAAGTGGGAGAGAGAGAAGCAGGCTTCCTGCTGAGCAGGGAGCCCAATGCGGGGCTCGATCCCAGGACCCTGGGATCATGACCTGAGCCGAAGGCAGACACTTAACGACTGAGCCACCCAGGCGCCCCTAATTGACTTATCTTTACACAAGATATGCTCCCTCTAGGGTACAGAGCATTTTTCAGTTTTTACTGTGAAGAGAATTTCTCTATATTCCACTCTATTCCTTTCCTGAACAGTTGGATTTAACATTTGAATCTCTATTTTGGAACAGAATTTTCAGAAATAGTTCTCAAATTCTAATTCCCTGTGAAACTCATGTTCTATGCTCATACTATATGAATTGCACTGCAATTAAGTTGAACAAAGTTGGCCCTTTCTTTTAACTCATAAGGGAGAAAGAACATACACACATATATACATACATTCCTACATATATACACACAGGTACATAATGCACATGAGTAGAGGATATGTCAGAAATAATGTTTTCACAGTCATTATTGTATGAAAATGGAACTATAAATCATTGCATTACTATTCTCATTTTGTAAATTCTTCACAGGTTTTTAAAAAACATTAGCAATAGAGGATTTAAATTAACACTGACATGTGGGAGTCAGATTTTATGTTTCGCACTAAATAATTTTCCTTAATGTGAATATTTTAAAAATATTTTTTAAATATCAGTGCATATACTTATAAGATTTATGAATACCTTTGAAGATATATGTAAAAAATGATTGAAATCAATAATTTATCATGCATACATTCTTTATCAAATCTCATATTAAAGAGTCCAGACACGGGAATTAATCAATTTTTTAATATATGTGGTTGAAAAAGTCATCAATTATTTAAAAATTGAGGCACTGATTTTCTATTTAAAAATTTTTCCAGGGTTGGGACACCTGGGTGGCTCAGTTGGTTAAGCATCTGTCTTTGGCTCATGTCATGATCTCAGGGTCCTGGGATCGAGTCCCGCATTGGGCTCCTTGCTCGGTGGGGAGCCTGCTTCTCCCTCTGCCTGCTGCTACCCCCTGTTTGTGCTTGCTTGCTCTTTCTCTCCCTCTGACAAATAAATAAACAAAATCTTGGGCGCCTGGGTGGCTCAGTTGGTTAAGCGACTGCCTTCGGCTCAGGTCATGATCCTGGAGTCCCAGGATCGAGTCCCGCATCGGGCTCCCTGCTCGGCAGGGAGTCTGCTTCTCCCTCTGACCCTCCCCCCTCTCATGCTCTCTCTATCTCATTCTCTCTCTCAAATAAATAAATAAAATCTTAAAAAAAAATCTTTATAAAAATTTTTTCTGGTGTGATTTATATAAGAAATTACTTTATAGCTAATTTGGATATTTTGATTTCTTCTTCAATGGATGCATTATTCAAATAAGAAACAGTTTTTATTATCTTTTATTGAGATATAAGTGACATATATTCATATGTCAATAACATATTCATTTCAGTGTACAACACATTCAATATCTGTGTATACATTGTGAAATGATTGCCACACTAAGTCTAGGTAACATCCTTCACCATATGTAGTCACAATTTTTTTTCTTATGATGAAAATTTTTAATATCTACTCTTTTAGCAACTTCCAAATATACAATAAAGTATTATTAACTTTAGTCACCATGCTGTCCATTATATCCCTAGGACTTACTTATTTTATAACTGGAATTTTTATACTTTTTCACCCCCTTCACTCATTTCACCCATTCCCGCCCCCTACCTCTGGAAACCACCAATTTGTTCTCTGTATCTAAGTGTGTTTGCTTTTGTTTGTTTTTAGGTTCTGCGTGTAAATGAGATCGTATGTTGTATGTCTTTCTCTGTCTGACTTATTTCACTTAGCGTAATGCCCTCAAGGTCCATCTCTGTTATCACAAATGGCAAGATTTTTTTCTTTTTTAGGGAAAATATTTTCATAAATAGATGACATTGGGATGTTTTATTTTATTTTTTTTAATTTTTAAAGATTTTTATTTATTTATTTTGAGAGAGAGAGGGAGAATGAGAACACGAATGGGGGGAGGGGCAGAGGGCGAGGGAGAAGCAGACTCTCTGCTGAGCACAGAGCCAGTTGTGGGGCTCGATCCAGAAACCTGGGATCATGACCTGAGCCTAAAGCAGATGCTTTACAGACTGGGCCACCCAGGGGCCCCTAGAATGTTTTATTTTATGGCCTTAAAAAAGTAGTCATCATATTAAATTATTAATATCATTATGGAATAAATTTTCTAGAGCTATAGCAACTCCTTTAAACAATTTCTCTCTATACCCCTAAATGCAATATGTAAAAAATTCAAAGTGAAATAATCACTCTACCTACCCTAAATATTATAGATAATTGAGTCATGGCATATCCTTAATGCAATGTTCTGCTACTCTTTCATTACCAGAGCTCCCACACCACCTTGCCCCATGTTTACCCTAGAACATGATTTGGTCTTAAGCTTTACAGAGATTAATGCTAGCCACTATGAGAAGAAAGAAGTTATAGCCAGGAGCAGAACATTTCCAACCCTCTCCATCCACCTTTCATGTGGTTGGTTAATACAGCTCTTCTTTCCAAGGGTGTGTTAGTGACTCAGTTCTTGACTGAGCCACTAACATATGTTGGTGTGTCTTCCTACACATTCTCACCCATCAGTTTATTTTCATGGCAGTCTTAGGAAGCCACATGTTTAAAGTAAGAAAGGCAAGTGACTGGAGCAATTGGTATTATCTTGACTACTATAACACACATTTCATTTATTTATTTATTTATTTTCAAATATAGAGTCAATTAAATACAACAGATATTTTCTCATTTTGGTATTCTTTGTTTTCACAGTAAGCATGCCATAGTTTACTAATTTGTAGAAGTTCATTGTGTGATTGAGAATTTGCCCTAAAGAATGTGGAATAAAGAACCCAAAATGAATTATTTACCCAAATAGACCATTTTTAAAAAGGACATGTCACCTCTTCCACTGAATTAAAGAACTAAAATATTGACTTCTGATATTAGTGTAGGTTTGTTGGTTCAGTGTTTTTTCCTTATTTGAGATGATTGAAAAATCTTTTATGAGGTCATGAAAATAATTTGTTGAAAAACCAGATCAAATAACTAATTAAGCATAGTTGCCTATGATGCAATATAACAGTTTTTTTTTAAAGTGTGTGTGCGTGTGTGTGTGCTCATTTTACTTTTAGATTTCTGTTATTGGGATTGTATAGAATTTATATAAGATACTTGTACTTCCAAAACCCTCTATAGAAAACATGATATTTTGTTGTGTTTGAAAATAACTTATTTAATATGCTTACCAAAATATGTGCTTAGTTATGCTAAATACAAAATGTATAATGTTTACGACCTAACTTCCCTTGAATTTTACTAAGAAAATAAGGCTAGGCAATATTAGAAGTAGAAAATTATAGTCTCTTTATTTTAAAATGTCATTAGACTATCACCTTCCTATTTTCTGTCATTCAATTGTCCAGGGAAGAACTTCTGTCCCTTAAGCAGAGCTACCTCAAGTCTTTAGTACTTCATATTTTAGATTAATCTTAAAAGATGATGCTAGGTCCCTCCTTTGGTTATTTCAGATAAAAAAATACAAATTTGCAAAAAATATATAAATAAAAGCCAATGGGCAAAGGAAACACATAACCCAATTTAAAAATGGCCCAAAAACCTTAAAAGACACTCATCAAAGAAAATATATAGATGGCAAATAAACACATGAAAATATGCTCCATATTACATCAGGGAAATGCAAGTTAAAATGCCACTATACAACTATCAGAATGACCAAAATCTGGAACACTTGACAGAACCAAATGATGCCGAGAATGTGGAACAGCAGGAACTCTTATTCATTGTTGGTGGGAGTGCAAAATGGCGTGGACATTCTGCAAGATAGTTTGCTGGTTTCTGACAAAGCTAAACATACTCTTACCATAATCCATCAATTGTGTTCCTGGTTATGTTCCCAAATGAGATGAAAACTTATGTCCACACATAAAGCAGCGCAGAGATGTTTATGGCAACTTTACTCATAATTATCAAAACTTGAGAGCAACCAGGATGTCTTTCAGTAAATAAAAAACTACTATACATTCAGACAATGGAATTTTATTTGGGGCTAATAATAAATAAATTATCAAGCCATGAAAAGACATGGAAGAAACTTAAATGCAAATTATTGAGTGATAGAAGCCAATCTGAAAAGACTACATATTGTAAAATCACAACCATATGGCATTTTAGAAAAGGCAAAACTATGGAGACGGTAAGAAGCTCAGTAGTAGCCAGGTACTCGGCTTGAGAAGATGAAAGGTGGAGCACATAAGATTTTTAGGGCAATGAAAGTACTTTGTATAATAGTATAATAATGGAAGTATGTCATGCATTTATTCAAACCCATAGAATATATAATACCGAGAATGAACCCTAAAGTAAACTATGGATTTGAGGTGATTATGTGTCAATGGGGATTCATCCTTCATTAAAAAAAGATAAAACATTCTGAGTAATGCTGATAATGGGAGAAGCTATGCATGTGTGGGGGCAGGGGGTATATGGTATGGGAAATCTCTGTATCTTCCTCTCAATTTTGTTGTAAACGCAAAACTGCTCTTAAAAAACCAGTCTTAAAAAAAATGTAAATGCACAGGCCTTTTCTTTTTTCTTGGTTAAATTAAAAACTGACTTAATAATCCTTAAGTTGCATAATGAAAAACTTTTGCACTTACCAATAGATGGTAGTCCCTTAATAAAAGCAATCCTTATATTCCAGAATCTCTCCTGCAATCAGATTTGCCCTAAATATAATGATAAAAATAGAATGTACACTACAGTGTTATCTATTATGGATATATAAAATCATTTCCTGGCTTAAAAAAGAAATTAACAAATAAATTTCATAGCACTACAAAGAGAAACCACAACATTCATTAAAATAAAATAAAATTGTAACTAATGTACTATACTAACGCAAGATGTTAAAAATAGAGGGAATTGGGGCGCCTGGGTGGCTCAGTTGGTTAAGCGACTGCCTTTGGCTCAGGTCATGATCCTGGAGTCCCGGGATCGAGTCCCGCATCGGGCTCCCTGCTCGGCAGGGAGTCTGCTTCTCCCTCTGACCCTCCTCCCTCTCATGCTCTCTGTCTCAAATAAATAAATAAAATCTTAAAAAAAAAAAATAGAGGGAATTGAGGGAGTTGGTGCTGAAAGGGAAATTGGGGATTCTCTATACTATTAGCTCAGGTTTTCCTATAAACCTAAAACTGCTCCAACATTAAATTTATTAATTAAAAAATCAAACCATTTGATCTTATAATATAATATAAATAACATTTTAATACTTGGTTAAAAATGTCAATGGTTGGAATTTTCTACAAAGCCTATTTTATTCAGAGATGCAAAATCATCAGCTACCACCTTCTGTTCCTGTCTCCATTTCTGTCTCTGTGTTATTCCCAGTCTTTCCTATTGCCAATAATCTTTCATCCCATTATAAAAGGAATCCCCCTCCCCTCATGAGTTCTGAAATATAAAAATACAAGGGAGGATTCTCATTTATCAGTTTGAATTTTCACTTCTTACTATCTTTTCAGCATGATCTGACTGGTGCCCTTACTCCTTACTTAGCTACTAAACATGTATTTCTTAACCAAAACTGAGAGTCTCACTTTAATGTAATTTTACACTGTATATGTATATGGTTATTTTCTTTACTACTTTCTGTTTTTCTTGGTTTAATATTATCTTTATATGTAGAACCATATTTCTTTTTTTTAAAACTGGTATATTATAAGCACGGAGCTAGGAAATAACAAACGTTTGTTGATGGAAAAATAGTAATAACCTGTCTCTCAAAGCATTCGATGCAGAACTTCAAGGAATTCCAAGAACAAAATATCACTGATGTTACTCAAGATAAATTTACCAATTCTTCTCACCTTTAAAGACAAATATAATAATAAGCAACAGTGAGCCTTTGGCTTTATATGTTAAGTATTAGAGTAAAAATTGCATTAATAAATCTCTGTTTCTAAATATATATTTTGAGAATGACAGATAGGGAATAGATAACTACTTTAATTTTGTATGCCAGTCCTTTTTAAAGAAACATAGAAGTTGGCACTTAAATCAGATTTCTTATAGGGACTTCTAGGTAATCTAGTTTATTAGTGTTCCAACTTAATACTGTTTTACAATAATAAATTGACCAAATGAAATATAAAAGTATACTGTTTCCATGTATTACTGAATCTATAACCAAGAGGAAAATTTCTAGATGTCTGGAACAGAAAGGAAACTTAAAGGAAGGTTGGGAAGTAGGCATTGATTCCAAAATAGCCTATGGGTATCAGAAGAAGATAGGAAATTTATTGTTTCTGATCTGGACAAAAGTTAGTGTCAGGGGGCAGAAAGTTCTGGAAAACCTGTGCTTTGCAAAGCTGGGAATTGGATCCCAATATGCACTATGTATGTTTTTGAACAGTCAGCAAATACACTCATATAATAATTGAATCAGACATTTAAAGTGGGGATTTTGCTATATGCAACTTCCAGGAGAGATGTGCATATTTTCACAGGAAACAACTTTTATTGAAAATTAGCTCTTATAACTGTCCCCTCCCCCCCCCCCCCAAAAAAAAACCCAAACGATACTGGTGTGAGAGTGTCAATAAAGAAATGAGTTGGGCAATTTAAGGTGCAATAACTAGGAAAGAATTAGAACATTCCCAAGACTTAGAGTAATTATGTTAAAAATGTTAATAGAAAGAATTTTGGTAATGGCTAAAACAGTGAGGGTTCTGTGAATTATACTAATTCACTCACTGAAAGCGGCTTTTGAAGATGATGGGTGGACTTAGGATTCTGGGTAAAGACTTTAGAAGCTGACAAAGCAAGGTACTTACTCCTTACGAGAAGCGGAAGCCAGCACTCCAAGGACACCAGGACAAAAAGACTGTGAAGTCCTAGCAGAAAGCAAAAGTGCCACTGGGGTATGAAAGAGAAGATTTAGGTCTGTCCGAGTGGCTGTAACTCAAGAGAAAACATTGGAATGAAGGGAACTTCAGAGAAGTCAGCAAAAGAATCTGTATGGTCTCTTAACAGGAGTCATTTGCCAAATCCCAAACTGCCTACAGAGGATAAGACAGAAAGAAGTCCAGCAGAAAGCAACCTCTGGAAAGTTAAAGAGTTATGCAGTGGTCTCAGCAACTTGAAGATGCTGGCAAGAATGAACTTCATTTTAACCTGAACTTAGAAACACTGGCTCTGGTAAACCACTCAGAATTTCACCCATTATATTCCAAAGTATCACATCATGTGATGAAGGCAGAACTGAAAAAGACCACACTTACATATCCCTAAAATGAACCCTCTGCGTGATTAGAGTAAATTGCTAGTACTCACATTGCTAGCAAGGAGGAGGGGATCTTAACTTTCTCAAGATTTTATCCTCTAGAGCTTCTGTCAGTTTTAAAACACAGTTTGGTAAAAGCGGAAAAAAAAAAAAAAAGCATGATAACAAACCAGAATCAAACCCAAGAGAAAAAAAACAAAAACAAAACCAAAAAACAAGTGGAAACAGGCTATCAGAAAATCCAATTAAAGGCATTAGGAGACAAAACTTTAAAATATTTATTGTTTGTATGTTGAAGAAGTAGTGAACTTCAGAGAATCTACAAAAGTAACCAAAAGGAAATTGAATTTATTTGTAGGTATTTTGTGGTTTTGATGTTATTTATATGGTATTTTTTTCATTTTATATTATCTTAGATTGTTCATTGACTTCATGTAATCTTAGACTGTTGCTTTTTTAAGGTTATGCTGTTGACTTTTTTAAATAATTTATTTGAGTAGGGGAGGGGCAGAGGGAGAGAGAATCTTAAGCTGACTCCACGCTGAGCACGGAGCCCAAGGCAGGGCTGGATCCCATGACCCTGAGATCATGACCTTTGCCGAAATCAAGAGTCAGATGCTTAACAGACTGTGCCACCCAGGTGTCCCTTGACTTTTATATATTGATTTAGATCCTATGACCTTGTTATATTAATATAAATAGTTGGCTTATGTATTCTTTTGGATTTTCAAAAGTTAACTTCCAGGGCACCAGCATTTTCTGTGTGTATAACAATGCATGTACGTGTGGTGGTACTTAGGTATTCATTTTATGAAAAAACGTACTTCCAAAAAAAAAAAAAAAGTAAAAGCAAGATATGTGTGTTGAAATCTCCCCAAATAAATTGCAGACCTTCAAAAAGCTGGGAAAATAAAAGCAAAGTCTGGAATCAGTTATTTAAGATGTCTTCAGTAGAAGAGTGGTGAAGTATGGAGATGATAAATATAAATCTACAATAGAAATATGATGCTGAAACTGCTGAACCTAAATGACAAAATTCAAATCTTAAGTTTCCAGACGGAAAGGAAACATTTCCCCTGAACAAACAGCATTAGAATAACACGCTTTCTTTAAGTAAAAATAAGGACCAAAGAACCTGGAATAGTTTATAGTAGGTGAATATCAGCTTAGGCTTCTGTATTAAATTAAACTTTCAGTCAAGAGAGAATCAAATATAAATATTTTCAAGCACACAAACTATAACGTTTTTCACAGTTTACATCTTGATTGAATTTTTTAAAAAGATTATGTAAGCAACAGAAGGAAAGAATGGGAAGCAAGAAACACAATATGAACACAGTTTAATAAGAAGTATTGATATTTTAAATTAAATAGTGACAAATGAAACAACCATTTTGTGATAAATTAGAAACAACCAGCCTTTTCTAAAAACAATAACAGAGAATGTGACATTTTTTTCTGTGGGAGTTTAAATAATGCTATAATCTTTATATTGTTCCAAAGAAGGATAGAAAATGTGGAATGTATTCAAACAACTCAATGATATGTATTAAAATTTTGCATAGCCCCTAAAAAATATTATCTATTTTAAAGTATTTCAAATAAAAGGAGTAGAAACATTGTAAACTTCATTGATCAAACAGAAATGAGGATGGGGTAAAAAAAAACCTTGAACACAGAAAATACCCTCCAAGTAGTAGATTTGCCAATTATTTTTATAATCAAAATAAATATAAAATAACTAAGTATAATAAAGCATATAAGGGCTACTTATAGGAAAAAGTATACAGACACTATTGAATGCTGTATAATAAATAAGAAAGCAAATAAGTATGTAAATATGAAATTGAAAGGAGATGAAATTCAAACATGGTAAAAAAAAATGGCATAGTAATGAGAAAAGAGAAAAAATTAATTATCCAGTATATAATTGAGAGAATAAATAAAAGGAACATAAACTTCCTTAAAATATTGAACTGTATAAATGAAAAGTAAGTTGCTATAGAAATAATGTGAATTATTTATATTGGCTCTAGATAAATTAGAAACCAGAGTTTAATACAAATATCAGAAGTATTAAAACCATTGTATAGAAACAGACAGTACATATACACACAAATCACCTCAGACAGAGAAGTTTTATAAAGATTCAAACTATGTGATCTCATTATCATAAAGTTCTAAAGGCTATAAAAAATAGTGTTAACATCTCTTTTAAAGTAGAGGAAGTGCAAGATCTCACTTACAAATATTTTTGCAGAACAATTACTAGAGAGAACTAGAAGTATGCATTTATCAACTATTATTAAATCACCATCAAAAAATAGATATAGTCCAAGAATGAAAAAATAGCCAATCATGACAGATTCTATTGATTCAAGACAATAAAGACTTTCAAACATGAAATATTTTCTAAACCTGTGCCTGGGTGTGTTTACTTGTACACTGAATTTGCATATGCAAAATTGTGGAAATATTTAGAGGCCAGGGATAATCACATCTTCCTCCAGAGAAGAAGGAAGGTCCAATGAAGGTTTTATCTTTATAATTATAATGCTGGTGGATTGCTAAATAATTAGTTAGGTTTGGGCTTAGTAATTTTATTTTTTATCTTAATAACCTATGCATTGTTTACTGAGGGCTGAATTAAATTTCTTTGTAATCTAATTAAAAACTTACAAGGCAGAAACATTTTCTTAGAAACTGTATATCATGGAAGCAATTCAAGGTCCATACAGGACAAGAAAGAAGCTAAGTATCTGACTTTGGATACCTTCATTCTCACTTTGACCTGAACATTTTGACTTAAAATGCTGAGGGAATCCATGTCTGATTTATATACCTATTATATATTGTTGTTTTTTATATAATTTAAAGCTATGTAGCTCATAGAAGTCCTTGTAAAAGTAAATACATTTTTAAAATCTTTTCTAAAAAATGTAGAAATGTAAGACCTATTAGCTGACACCCCATTTAAAATGTATTTAGATTGGAAAATCAAGTAATTTTATCCTATCTAATTCTCATGTTTTACAAAGTGGAAAATATCCTATCTCTTCCCTAAGTCTCAAAATGTAATTTGTGGACTTCTTTCATCAGTATTTCCAATGATACTGGGAAGCAGATTCCTTCATCCAAAATAAAACATACTAATTTGGAATCCCATGGAATCAGACCCTCAAATCTTCAAATTTTTTAATCACATTTACTAATTGATTCTTAACTATTTTTAACATATGTAAAATTAAAATTTGTGTAATGATTTTTTATCATTTTATTCTATAGTGTTAGGAAAGTACCTAATCTTTGGTGAAATATTCTACACATCACTCTTCACACTTTTATTTTGTTTCATTGCACTCTTATTACACAAAGAATGGAATATTTTTAAAAATATGAAGTTACGATTCTGAGAAAAACTAAAGTCTGAAGTATATTTTTTCCTCCGTCATCTGTAATTTAAATTTGCTAATGCTGAGCTTAAGAAAAGCAGTGTCAACGGTGCCTGGGTTAAGGGTCTGCCTTTGGCTCAGGTCATAATCCCGGGGTCCTGGGATCAAACTCTGCATGGGCTCCCTGCTCAGTGGGGAGTCTGCTTCTCTCTCTTCCTCTGCCCCTCCCCACCACTGGTGCTCTCTCTCAAATAAATAAATAAAATATTTTAAATAAATAAATAAATAAATAAATAAATAAATAAGAAAAGCAATGCCAGAAAAGCCTTTTGGAAGTAAACTACAGTAACTTTTATTTTCCCCCAAAACAATCAGTCAATGAAATTGGAATAGGCTTGGAGATCATCGTTTTCATCAAATTAGAATGGAAGATGATATACAGAAAATATCCCAAATGATTCAGTTAACATTTTTAAAAGATAGGTTAAAGTGTCTTAAAGTAATATATCCAGAGTATTACAGTGCAAAATAATAAAGTGAGAAGTATCTGATATAATGTACAATTTTATTTAATTACCTTTTATGAATCCCTTGAAATTAAAAAAAAAAATGTCTGGACAGTATTAAGCTACCTCATATTACATAATAGAGATCATTTGAATAGATACTGCCATCAATTTTATGGACTTTCATGAAAGAACTAGATTACTTTTTTTTACATTTATGGTACCAGTCATCCCAAGTTTCATAATCACTGTCCTGCCAAATGCCACTACTAATGAAACAAAGCTGCATTTTGCACCTTCATTTCACATAATCTGAAATACCTGAAAAGAAAGTTATTTTTGGAAGAATTTTTATTGTAGATAAGATCAAAATTTATCAGTTTCACCCTTACAAGCACATACATGCACAAATCATGTAATACATAATCAAAGAAAATGAAGCATTTTCATGTGATTATAGCTAACATGATATGGAAGAAAATCAGATTGTATATTGACAACAGGTATGGGTTTCTTCAACAGAATCACTGTGAAGGAAATTAAATTTCATTGTACACTACAAATGTGTCATTAAAGCTGTGTTATCTTGATCTAAACACTTCAATTCTAAGGATTTAATCTTCTTCAGTTGTGGGACCCCAGGGATTATTTTAGAAACTCCTCTATTACTTCTTCCAATACTACGTATCTGTGCTACCACTTAGACAATAATAAAAAAAAAAACATATAAGACATAAAAAACTTAATGTTGCAGTAAAATACTTGGAATGAAAAAAAATTCTAGCTTTTATTAAAATTTTAGGCTTTAGTTAAAATAAAAAGGGTTACTTCGGTGAACTGTATCCTTTGAAGATTTTTTTTTTAATTTTTTATTTAAAAATTATTTGACAGAGAGAGACACAGCGAGAGAGGGAACACAAGCAGGGGGAGTGGGAGAGGGAGAAGCAGGCTTCCCGCCGAGTAGGGAGCCCGATGCGGGGCTCGATCCCAGGACCCTGGGATCGTGACCTGAGCCGAAGGCAGACGCTTAACGAGTGAGCCACCCAGGTGCCCCGAACTGTATCCTTTGTATCAAAAAAGTTATGAAAGCAAAATGTGCTATTTAGGAATTTATTTCATTGCCCCTAAGTGTCAGGACAGAAGGAAAGTCCTCTTCATGTTCATTATTTACTTTCCGTGTAGAAGAGAAGGCAAGGCTGTTGTAGCTAGGTCTTGATCATCTCCACCAGTTAGTCAGTTGCCCCTCTCCCCATGTCAGGGAAAACAACCTAAGGGACCTGGACTTACACCCTACCTGGTGGCAGTAAGGCACCCTTCCCCCTCCTCCCTGGGTGGTGTTAGAGGAGGCCAAATAGAATCAGGACTTCTATCGTCACTCAACAGTTGCAGAAAGCAGAACTCATTCCCTTTTGTATCCAGTTTGGTATCAGTGGAGGACTCGTGAAGAGCATGAATGCTAATATCTATCTAACAACAAGGAACCCCTCCCTCCTCCATATCATGGAGGCTAAGGGGAGAACCTGGCCTTCCTGGGAGTTGAGCTCCATCTCAGTGATGCCAGATTGTCGGGAGTCATTTATTGTGTAAACTCAAATTAACAGGAAGCAATTTCATTAACAGATAGTGCTGCCTGATGAGTTTGTTCCAATTCAGGGCTTATCTTTAAAGAGTCCTTAAAAGCTGTGTGGAAAGGCTGAAAAGCTGAGTCTGATTTAATGGAAATTGCTTGATATGGTTTTCTCATCTGGGAACTTCAAGACTTAGAGAGATTTCCCTTGAGCTGTAAGGACTCCTCCAAGCCATAGGGTTCTTCTCCAGTTTGAGGGGTAGACAGGGGTAGACAGAGGTGTGCATACTTGAAGCTAGGCTCTGGAGGCAGTGGGCCCTGTTAGAGAAAGGAACTCAACTCAGCAAACGCTTCTCCACCTGGAGAAGCTCTCAGCCTGCCCAGGACAAAGACACACAGAGAAAGAAGTCATGGTCTTACCCACCCTGTGAGGGCTGGGGAAGTGGGATGCACAAGGGAGATATGCTAAAGGATGGTTCCCCAGAGAAGAGAAGTCCCACATAGTAGTTACCTCAAGTCAGAGCAAATTCAAGTAGCCCAAAATCCCCCCCCCAGAGCCAGTGTAAACTGGATGTGCTATTCAAAGAGACACATAGTACAGAAGTAGTTTCAAAGAAATTCTAAACTTGCCTGACAACCCTTAAGGAACTTTTTGCATTTACCTCTTTCTACTCTCCACAGTTGTACTGGACTCTCCCTTTTACCTCCTGCTCACAACCACCTTCACCTTTGGTTGTTTATTATGTTAATCAAGAGTCTCAAATATTTCCCCTTTGCCCATTACCCAGATTTTCTAACCCCAGAACAAAATCATGAGCATTACCGAGGAACTTGTTAGAAATGCAGACCCTCAGACTCCACTGCAGACTTCCTGAATCAAAAACTCTGAGAGTGGAGTCCAGCAGCCTCTGTTTTAACAAACCCCCTCCCCCAAGGGATTCAGAGGCACAGTTGAACTACTGTTTTACTTCAAAGAAGAGCCCAAGAGCTAATTTAAGAAAGCCCAGCCAACAAACAAAACAAAAAACACAAAAACAAAAACAAAAAAAACCTGGCCGTCAAGTCAGCATGCCCCCTTCACCAAATAAGATTCAATTTCCTTTAATATCAAAAATGTTTAGGTTTTAATAAAAAAATCACTCATCATACCTAGAAGCAGGAAAATCTAAAATGGATGAAAGATAGTCAACAGATGACAACCCTGAGATGACACAGATGTTAGAATTATCTCACAAGGATTTTAAAACAGCCATCATAAAAATGCTTCATGATCGATTATGAACATGCTTGAGGCAAATGAATTGATGCAAAGACTTAGAAAAAGCAAAAGAGGAGACTCTGCAAAGAAAATGAAGATATAAAGAAGAGACAAATGGAAATTTTATTCGTATTTTATTTTATTAAAGATTTTATTTATTTATTTGGCAGAGAGAGGGAGAGGCACAAGCAGGGAAAGCAATAGACAGAGGGAGAGGGAGAAGCAGACTCCCCACTGAGCAGGGAGCCTGATGCGGGACTCGATCCCAGGACCCTGGGATCATGACCTGAGCCAAAGGCAGATGCTTAACCGCCTGAGACACCCAATCACCCCAACAAATGAAAATTTTAGAACTGAAAACTACAACAACTAGAATGAAAATCTCAACGTTTCAGGCACCAAGTAAAGGGATTTGCAAACATTATCTTACTTTCTCTTCATAACACCATGGGGTGGAGAAGTGAAGTCTCTTGTTTGAGTTCACACAGTTGCTAAGAGGTGGAATGAGGTCTCAGATTCAAGTAGGTTTGTCTAAAAGCACTTGCTGTAGCCACTACATTGTATAACTTCCCTCACGAAGAAACTAAAATGCAAAGTATAAAAAATATGTACAAGAATATTCACTGCAACGTTGTTCAGAGTGGAGAGAAAGAAAAAATAAATGCCCACCATCAGGGTAATGGCTGGGTGAATTATATAGTAAATCCATACCTTAAAATATTCTGTTACTGTCAAAAAGCAATGAATTAAAGATTATAACAGTTGAAAGAAAAAAAAAAAAAAACACTCAGTGGATGGTACAACAGCAGAATTGAAAGGACTGAGTAGGGCGCCTGGGTGGCTCAGTCGGTTAAGTGACTGACTTTGGCTCAGGTCATGATCCCAGGGTCCTGGGATCGAGTCCCACGTCGGGCTCCCTGCTTGGCGGGGAGCCTGCTTCTCCCTCTCCCGCGCCCCCTGCTTGTGTTCCCTCTCTCGCTGTGTCTCTGTCAAATAAATAAATAAAATCTTAAAAAAAAAAAAATTAAATAAAATTAAAAAAAAAAAAAAAAAAGAAAGGACTGAGTAAAGTATTAGTGAACTTGAGGACAGAAAATAGTTAATCTTAACATAAGAGACTAATGTACCAAAAAAAAATTTAGGAAGAACAGAGCTTCTGGGATATGTGAGACTATAACAAATATATGTAACATTTGTATCATCAAAATCTTTTGGGTTCTGTCAATTAAAAAAAAAAAACCCTCAAGGGCGCCTGGGTGGCTCAGTTGGTTAAGCGACTGCCTTCGGCTCAGGTCATGATCCTGGAGTCCCTGGATCGAGTCCCGCATCGGGCTCCCTGCTTGGCAGGGAGTCTGCTTCTCCCTCTGACCCTCCCCCTCTCATGCTCTCTCTCTCTCTCTCTCTCATTCTCTCTGTCTCAAATAAATAAATAAAATCTTTAAAAAAAAAAAAAAAAAACCCTCAAGCTATTTTGGGACCCCTTACCAAATTTCACAAAAAGATACAAAATGTAATTAGTAATATGAATTTCCAGAAAATGGAATAATTTACATAAAAATTGTTTAATGCAAAAGTGTGGGATTATATGAGCAATGGGCCTCAGTTTTCTAAATACATATGGATAGTTATATTCATTGATGAGAAGAACCAATTCTGCTATAATTCCTTGAAATACAGGCATACAATACTCCAGAATTAAGTGTATGCTGGCCTTAAGAAATATCAGCTACTATCATTTGGTCTCGGCCAAACAATTTCAGAAAAATAATAATAATCTTCTTGAATCCTTTCATTCTGTAAAAAGTGCACCGAAATTTATTCTGTGATATGAATTAGATGTCTTTCTTCAGTGACACATTCCTACATAATATGCAATGATTTTACTTGACATATTCCATTGTTTCTCATAGGATTTTGAATGAGCTTCCTAATTTTGTATTAAAACAATACAATCTTGAAATCATTGAAATTGCATTAAGCAGGGCACCTGGGTGGCTTAGTTGGTTAAGCGATGCCTTCGGCTCAGGTCATGATCCTGGAGTCCCGGGATGGAGTCCCGCATCAGGCTCCCTGCTCAGCGGGGAGTCTGCTTCTACCTCTCCCGCTCCCCCCTCTTGTGCTCTCTCTCTCTCACTCTCTCTCTCAAATAAATAAATAAAATCTTTAAAAAAATTTTAAAAAATGAAATTGCATAAGTTAGTAATGAATGTGATACGTAACAAAAGGCTATTGTTCAGGTACAAATGCCGAAAGCACACCAAAAGAGTCATACCTTAGTTTTGTCAAATTTAACACAAATTTACAAAATATATTACCTCTCAATATTAACTATATAGTAAGTATTTATGTGTCATTTATATATAATATGATATATAGTAAATATATATACTATATTATAGTATACACAGTATGTATATATGTGTATATATATGGTATAGTATATATGGCATATAGTATAAATACTGTATAACATAGAATATATAATTTATCTTATATAATATCATTACATAGCATAATGTATTCATTTCATACCTTTCTTTTAATTACTCAAATTCACTATTAAGAAAATATCATGTTTGTCAATATTTTGTCTATTCACTCTAAAACTTGTGCTGAAAGTAAAGAGGCATTTTTATCACTTAATTTCTTCCTTCAAATGATGCTTTGAAAATATTTATGCCTTTCTGTTTCACTTAAATATTTTGGGGTCTTTTTAAACATTAGTATTCCAAATTATAGGGCATATTAAAATATAAGTGGATGTTTGTGTGTATGTGTGTGTGCACGTGGGTTTGTGAATGTGTGTTTAGGACAGTGTTAAAAAATTTTTAACTTCATGAATAAATTCATAGTTGAAATTTTATATATAGAATTCCAAAAAAATTTAATAAATTATCTAATTTTACCTAGTTATCTAAAAATTTAATGAACTTTTCTAATGTTAAAAATTTCTTTCTTTCTTAAAAGATCTTCTCCATATAATTTAAATTAGTCTTAAAAATTGTTAGCAATTCTCATTTTAATTAAAATTATTGATCTAGTATCTTTATATTGCAATGATATTAACTGCACAGGGGAAGTGTCTATTTTCTTTTCCCTTGCATATAACAGTGATAGTAAAAATTCAATATAATATTTCCAGTTTATGCTCTTTCTAAAATTCAGTTAATATGAACAGTTATTTCAGGAAATCTTTTAATAGAATTGGCTATATTTATAATGCCATCACCTGTACTGTTTAGTTTCAAAATATTCCTTATGTCTCAGTTCTTAAGAAACTGAAAAACCTATAAAACAAAGTGTAATAAAGGCACAGTTTTTCAAGGCACACAGTTCTTAGAGAACTATCAAATGCTCTAGTTGGGTATAAATAGCATTGTAGTAGTTCATATTTTTTTCACTTGATTCCATTGGTTTGGATTTGCATATAATATTATTCTCTGGTAAATTATGTAATATAGAATGAACTGACGTATAAAAGAAAACTATTGTGGCTTGGGGAGGTTTCAGCTAAGTTAAATCTTTTATTTGAGTTCTGATTTTTTTCAGAAACTCAATCACTAGTCTAGTTTTTAGATTCTGTCAATTTATGAATTAAAAATGATTTGTAAGAAATTGAATAGAGAAATTAAATTATGCCTTTTATAAAAAGGAATCACTTTTCAATGGATTTATAAAGTTCCTGTAACTTGAAAGACCTTCATGTTTCTCTAACTTCATGTGTGATCTCAACACTGACTTTGGAAAGCACCTTCGTTAAGCTTTCATTGATCCATAAAGATTTAATTGCACCATATGCTGCAAATTCACTGCTAACTGAAGTGTAATCAGTAGTTTCCATTTTTCTGATTACCATATTTCTTTGGGACTATTTCATTAATGTTTTAAAATAATTGTAAACTATTTTTTAATTGATAATGATTCCGTTCACTCTTTACTTCATGGTCAGCACTCCCTAATGTGCCACTCCATATTACGATTACCAACCCCGGAGAACACTTCACTTGAATAATTTTTGAAAAGCCATTTTATTTGCTCAAGTCAAGTGAATTCCACTTAATTTTTTTCTAACTAAACAAAAACAACAAAAAAGGGATCTTTGAAGACAACAGTATCTCACTTACATGCCTTTTCACCCTTTTTGAACCAGAGAATTAGTATTACTTCTGAGGTAGATATTACTGTCACTATATTTGCAATGCCCAGTAGAGCTTATAATTCTGAGTTCACATAAGAGTTAGAGCATCATATTGTAACAAGGATTATGTTACCCCTATGTTAACCCCAAGGAGAGTTACCCCCAAACGTTTCTGTGTATAATTAGATGTCATAAAAATGAAAAAAAGTCATAAAAATGCATTTAATTTTACACATCACTTTTTATTGTTTTTTTTGTAGCATTAGCTATTTTTCTTATTGTAAAATATATTCTTTAGAATACATAAATTGTAAAACATAGGCAACTAATGGAAAATATTAAAATTCACCTATAGGGGTGCCTAGGTGTCTCAGTCGGTTAAGTGTCTGCCTTCAGCGCAGGTCATGATCCCAGGGTCCTGGGATAGAGCCCCACATTGGGCTCCCTGCTCTGCGGGAAGTCTGCTTCTCCCTCTCCGACTCCCTCTGCTTGTGTTCCCTCTCTCACTGTCTCTCTCTCTGTCAAATAAATAAATGTTTAAAAAAATTTAAAAAAATAAAATTCACCTATAATGTCGCCTCTCAATAAAGAATTCTGTTAAATATTTGATTTAATTGTATCCAGACAAAATTATGTCTCCCAGACTTCTACAACACAATGTGCAAATCTAAGAGGGTGTTCCTGATCTCTCTTGAAGCTGTCATCTGCACCACTATTGGCAGCATTGGAAAGGACACCCAGATGAGTAGTAAATTGAAGATCTTACTTTATTTGTTTTTTTAAATTTATTTTTTTATTATTACATTCAATTAGTCAGCATATAGTATATCATTAGTTTTTTTTTTTTTAAGATTTTATTTATTTATTTGAGAGAGAGAGAATGAGAGACAGAGAGCATGAGAGGGAGGAGGGTCAGAGGGAGAAGCAGACTCCCCGCTGAGCAGGGAGCCCGATGCGGGACTCGATCCTGTGACTCCAGGATCATGATCTGAGCCGTAGGCAGTCGCCTAACCAACTGAGCCACCCAGGCGCCCCATATCATTAGTTTTTGATGTAGTGTTCAATGATTCATTAGTTGAGTATAATACCCAGTGCTCATCACCACACATGTCCTCCTTAATACCCATCACCTGGTTACCCCATCCCCCCATGCCCCTCCCCTCTGTAACCCTCAGTTTTGTTCCCAGAGTCCAGAGTCTCTCATGGTTAGTCTCCTTCTCTGATTTCTTCCCATTCAGTTTCCCCTCCCTTCCCCTGTGGGCCTCTGTGCTATTCTTTATGTTCCACATACGAGTGAAACCATATGATAATTGTCTTTCTCTGCTTGACTTATTTCACTTACCATAATCCCCTCCAGTTCCATCCATGTCGATGCAAATACTGGGTATTCATCCTTTCCGACAGATGAGTAATATTCCATTGTATATATTTATACCACATCTTCTTTATCCATTCATCTGTCGATGGACATCTGGGCTCTTTCCATAGTTTGGCTATTGTGGACATTGCTGCTATGAATTGGGGTGCATGTGCCCCTTATTTTCACTACGTCTGTATCTTTGGGTTAAATACCTTGTAGTGCAATTGGTGGGTTGCATGGTAGCTCTATTTTTAATGTCTTGAGGAAACTCCATACTATTTTCCAGAATGGCTGTACCAGCTTGCATTCCCACCAACAATGTAAGAGGGTTCCTCTTTCTCCACATCCTCGCCAACACTTGTTGTTTCCCGTCTTGTTAATTTTTGCCATTCTAACTGGTGTAAGGTAGTATCTCATTAAGGTTTTGATTTGTATTTCCCTGATGGCCAATTATGTTGAACATTTTTTCATGTGTCTGTTAGCCATTTGTATGTCTTCTTTGGAGAAGTGTCTGTTCATGTCTTCTTCCCATTTATTGACTGGATTATTTGTTTTTTGGGTGTTGAGTTTGAGAAGTTCTTTATAGATCTTGGATATTAGCCCTTTATCGGTAGTGTCATTTACAAATATCTTCTCCCATTCCATGGATTGCCTCTTACTTGTTGACTTTACTTTGCTGTGCAAAAGTTTTTTATCTTGTTGAAGTCCCAAAAGTTCATTTTTGCTTTTGTTCCCCTTGCCTTTATAGACATTTCTTGAAAGAGGTTGCTGTGGTCAATGTTGAAGAGGTTACTGCTTATGTTCTCCTCTAGGATTTTTTGAGGATTTTTGAAGATCTTACTTTAAAAAATACCAATAATTGGAGAAAAATACAGCAATGACCAAGGGGCCCAACACATCATTGAAATGATTAGTGGTCCACAGGAATTGGCTATGAAATAAAAAAGCCCTTAAAGAAAAAAAGAGAAAAAGCACGTTATCATTGCATTTCGCACCTACCACCACTAAGAACACATACCTAGTAACTCTTTTCAAATTATGGAAACATCATGTTCAATACTTTGAAATGCTGTACCAATATATTTACAAAATGAGAAGTATGTCTACCAGTTTTGAGTAGGGTCCAGTGTAAGAACAGGTTCTGAATCAAGTACATACCATGTATAAATAGTCTTATCTAGGGGTGCCTGGATGGCTCAATCAGTTGAGCCACCAACTCTTGGTTTCAGCTCAGCTCATGATCTCAAGGTCATGAGATTGAGCCCTCTTTTGGGCTGCCTGCTCAGTGTGGAGTCTGTTAGAGATTCTCACCCTCTCCTTCCTCCTCTGCCCCTTTCCCCACTTGTGTGCACATGCACTCTCTCTCCCAAATAAACAAATAAATAAAATATTAAAAAAAATAAAAAGTCCTATCTATTCCTTGAACTACATGAGTAAAAAGATTCTTTTTTTTTTTAAAGATTTATTTATTTATTTGAGAGAGCGAGAATGAGAGAGAGCACATGAGAGGGGGGAGGGTCAGAGGGAGAAGCAGGCTCCCTGCCAAGCAGGGAGCCCGATGCGGGACTCGAACCCGGGACTCCAGGATCATGACCTGAGCCGAAGGCAGTTGCTTAACCAACTGAGCCACCCAGGTGCCCCGAGTAAAAAGATTCTATAGACTTAGAAATCTCTCTAGTAGAAAACAATTCCATGAATCTAAGAGAAGTGTATGGCAAGCTTCATTAAAAGGGAAAAAAAAAAAAAAATGAAGTCTAAGTGGCTTCTGGAAAAAGCCATGTTTCTGCCAAAATAATTATAGACTACTTGAAAAGATAGCTTCTAGTGTGCCCCTGGACCCAATTATAAAGGAGGTATAGATGATGAAGTGACCATGTGTCCAGAGCTGGCTGCTCTTAGGCTTACAGAATCATAAGATAGGGCAGAACCACTAGAAATTAATTCAAATATAACATTAATATATCATAAATTGTACATGAACCATATACCATAGATTGGCCAGATAATACAAGAGAGTCACACAAGAAAGTGCCTCAGTCTGTGAAACCCATCATTATTGGACCATTGCCTGTCTCTCAGGCCTCAACTATGACTGCAAAGAAGTTTCCTATAACAATCTGATGAAGATTGAAAAAGGCCAAGCTTGATTCTTGGCCATGGATGGGTCAACATAGAATGTGAGTGCAAGATGGAAATGATGCATGATGGCAGTACAGCTCTATTTAGGGATGGTCCTGAAAGACAGAGCCAAACAAGATATTCAAGTGCATCTGTTGATAACTTTGTGTCAAAAGAGATGTGACTTGTGATTAGAATGTATATGTCAGATGGACAGTTGCAAATGCCTTGGCCATTTGGTTAGGCTTGATAAAAGAAAAAAATGAAAGATTATTGGGAAGTGTGTTTAGGGAAGAGGAACATATGGACAGACCTATGGAAGTGTTCATGAAATATGAGATTATTTGTATCACATGTTAACATTCTTTAGAGAGTATTCATCATGGAAGAATAACTAAACAACTAATTGGACAAAATGACCCAGCCAGCTGGGCCAACTGATGTCAGCTGGTGAATATCAGTTAGTCCCTGTAATTGACCACCTATATATCTGCACAACAGGCTTATCAATGTTGTACCTATGGTGGCAAGAATCAGCTTATGGATGGACACACCAGGATGATCTCTTAACTCACCAATGTTGTATTAGCTACTGAGAATGTTAAATATATAACCTATTAGCAACTGAGACAAATACTAAGATGCCAAGATCTCTTGAGAAGTCCAACTGGCCACTTAGTAACAAGCTAATTATATTAAATGTCTTCCAGTAAGGAAGGAGCATGACTTGCTTTCACTGTAATTAACATATATTCTGTGTTTCTGTGTATGAGTCTGACCAAAGAGGCTTAGCCAGCCCCATTATCTGAAGACTTCTATAATGTTTGATATATTGACTTAGGATTTTGCATAACATCACATTCAACCAAATAACTTACCTTACAGAAAGCAATTTTGGCAGCATGCATATAACCATGATATCCACTGACCACATTATAGGTCATACCACTCAGAAACTACCCATCTCAGAATGATAGAGTGAACTTTGAAAGCATGGTTGACACAACAGCTTGGAGATAATGCTCTCTGAAACCTAGGATACGGTGTAAATTATTTTATGAGACTTTGTCAGAAATAGGCAGAATGTATGATCTTATAAAGGATGGAGGTGAAAGTGGTTTCAGTGAGTAACCCACTTAGAAATACAGACTTTCTTTCCCCACAAATCAAGGCTCTGTGGATCTACTGGTGCTGGTTTTCAGAGTGGAAATGTTTACCTCAGGAGCCACAAGGAGAGTTCCATTATACTTTATATTTGCCCCGTCACTTTGTGCCTCTTGTGTTTCTGGTTTTTTTGTTGCTGTGTAACTACCCCACAACTTCAAAGCATGAAACAAGTATCTATTATGATCATGGATTCTGTAGGTCAGAAATTTAGACAGAATAATGCGAGTGGCTCCTCCATGATATCAAAATTCTCAGCAGGAAGACTCAAGTTTTAGACTAGAAATGTTTGAAGGATTGTTTGCTTTCATATCTGGTGATTGATACTGACTAAAACCTGGGGTTTCTCAGGTTTTCTCTATGTGGACTTTTCCATGTATGTACCAGGTTAGTTAGGATTTCATCAAAACATGGTGACTGTTTTCCCCAGAGCTGCAAACATCCCCCAAAGAGGAAAACCTAACATCAGCAATCACACATCATCTTTTCTACCCAACCTCTTGGGTGAAGCAGTCATAAGACTGCAGGTTCAACTGGAAGTATAGTAGACTCCACTTCATGATGGGAATTTGTCAAATTTCAGAAAGCATGTGGGACTAGATACACAGCTGTGTCTATTTTTTTAAATAAAATCTGTGATATTATCCTGGGGGTTGGGGACATGTAATTAAAACTGATCATCAGCAACAGATATGGCTGGTGTACCCAGTAGGGTCAGAGACAAATACTTTTTGTATCCAGGTGATTGACTGAAATGTTGATCTCTAATACTCTACCTAGTCATGATAGTGAGTGGACAAACACAGAAGCAAGGCCTGGGAAGTTATATTATCGTGCCTTAGAGACCTCTTAGATTAGGGGGTTAGTTGATGCTGTTAGATAAGCCATAGAGATGAGCAGAGGTGCTACATAAGGATGAGGGGAAAGGACTGATAGAAAAGGACTGTGATGGGTATCTGTGATGGTTAGTCTTATGTGTCAGTTTGACGGGTCACAGGGTGCCCAGATTAAACATCACTTCTGAATGTGTCTATGAGAGCATTTCCAGATGAGATTAGCATTTGAATTGTTGGATTTAGTAAAATCAATTGCTCTCTCCAATGTGACATGATTGGGCATCATCCAGTTCAATGAGGGCCTGAATTGAACTAAAGGTGCAGGAAGGCTGACTTTATCCCCCTTTCTGTCTCACCTATTGAGCTGGGACATATATTATGAGGATAATACAGAATATGGGGATATAGATTTTTATATGATATGTATAAATATGAGATAGATATAAATAGGATTGATATATAAATTCTACATATAAATATGTTTATATAAATATAAATAAATATAAATTTAAATAAATATAAATATAAATAATACCATTCTGGTTCTTTTTCTCTGGAAAATCCTGACTAATACAGCATCAGTTATACTGGAAATTGTTTGTCCCAGTACCTTATTCATATCAGCTTCTCCTGGAAAAGAGAACAAAATCTAAGGGGATTATCTACCTTAACTATGTATATCTTACAAAATAGGTGGTTCTAAGCAGCACGAAGAATGGAATGTAATGGCTTGTAGGGGATTCTGTAGTGCGGTGTTCAGACCTCCCAGAGGGCTGGGACTCTCATTCCTCCAGCTTCTGGGAATAAAGGGTCTCAGGTAAGTTTATCTCTGATAATTGCTTTTAGCTAAAGAGAGACCCTTCACTCAAGAACACAGCTCATCCCCAGGAACAGCCTGGAAGCAATGGCTGGGTAATGTTTGATGTGTGAGGCCATTCCCCTGTTGCTTCAAAATGGAAAGACAGAGGCTGAGACCTCTGTTGTGATAGCATTACCATTCAACTTCTTTCTACACTCAGTCCTACTTCCCTAACATTTCCAAGATATTCTTGTCAAAGCACCACAATATATATCCTGCAGGTAAACCTCATGCTCTGTTTTCCATGGAAGTTTAACTTTGATCTATAGCACCACACAAAGAAATAAGAAAACATCTGATAAAATACCACAGTTGTATAAGAATAATAGTAACAGGGGTGCCTGGGTGGCTCAGTTGGTTAAGCATCTGCCTCAGCTCAGGTCATGATCCCAGACTCCTGGGATGGAGCCCCGCAGTGGGCTCCCTGCTCAGCGAGGAGCCTGCTTTTCCCTCTCCTCCGCCCCTCTCCTCTGCTTGTACTCTCTCGTGCTCTCTCTCTCTTTCTTTCAAATAAATAAATAAATAAATAAATAAATATTAAAAAATAATAGTAACAATATTTAATAAGGATGAAGAAAGATAGTTTTTTCAAAATTATATAAACAGGCTAATCCCAAATAAATAAAATGAAATGAATTATGAAGTCATTTGTTTACACTTGTGTGTGTATGTGTGTGTGTGTAGGGGGTTCTGTGTGTATGAGATACAAAGCCTCAGAAAATTATGACAATGCATACAAACCCTTAATAGATTACATCTCAGTCATTTAGAAAGAGAGAGTAGAAGATTGTTTTAAAAAGAAATTTCCACTATTATGATGAGTATTCAAGCTTTCTGATTTGTTTGATTTTTATTTTTTTTATTTTTTTATTTTATTTTATTTTTTAAAGATTTTATTTATTTATTTGACAGAGAGAGACACAGCGAGAGAGGGAACACAAGCAGGGGGAGCGGGAGAGGGAGAAGCAGGCTTCCCGCCGAGCAGGGAGCCCAATGTGGAGTTCGATCCCAGGACCCTGGGATCATGACCTGAGCCGAAGGCAGACGCTTAACGACTGAGCCACCCAGGCGCCCTGTTTGATTTTTAAAACATGACAATGTGTTTTTAATTTTTTAAGAAGTAAGAACCAGTAATTTATACCTTTTGAAGTAGTAATCTGTCCTTCATCAAGAAAAGCTTTCATTCTGCCTTAAAGTTCATGTGTAATATGCAATTGCCCTTAATAAGGTCTACTGTAGCTACAAAGTGGAAAACAAGATTATCCCTTTCCTCATAGAGAATTCAATTAATTCTGCCCTAGAATTTCATTTAAAAATATTAATGTAAATATAATGATTTAAATACAGCCATGCATTTTTTTTATTTTAAGATTTTATTTATTTATTTGAGAGAGAGAATGAGATAGAGAGAGCATATGAGAGGGGGGACGGTCAGAGGGAGAAGCAGACCCCCTGCTGAGCAAGGAGCCCGATATGGGACTCGATCCAGGGACTCCAGGATCATGACCTGAGCCGAAGGCAGTCGCTTAACCAACTGAGCCACCCAGGCGCCCACAGCCATGCATTGTTATAAAGATAATTTATTGTACATAGTCTTTAGATTTTAATAATTGGGGCATATTTTAGATCAAACGTTGCAACTTTCTTTCCCAAGAATATTGTGATAGAGAAAAATTCAAATTGCTATAGGTCAATAGAAAAATGTAAGTTTCAAACAAGAATTACTGCATCAAGTTATTAAGAAGTAAAGGAAGCAGTAACAAACCATTTTTTCCAGATCTTTTCATATCAATGTTCTATTCAGAAGCTAAGTGCTTTCTCCTCACCTCCATCTAAAACACAGGCACACACACACACACACACACACACACACACTTATATTTTCTATTTTTGGATTTTTTATGCTCTTCCAGAATTACCAATAAGTGAGAGTTGATTATGCATAAGTTAATAGGGTGTCATTCCCAGTGTAAAATGCTCAGAGTTAGTAATCACCACCTTCCCTGCGTTAAATGTGCAGTACACTAATTTTACAGTCTGTGTCACAGTTAGAAAAATGACAGGTGGTATCATGCTCTGTGCTACACTTGAATAACTAATCTGCATAAGCACAGTAAGAAAACTCATTACACAACAACATATGTGGACACATCATTTCAGGGTGCCATATGTTTCTGAGACACATATAAAATAATGATTACAGCTAGCCTCAGGTCGCGTCATGTGTGTTTCATTGAGCTTTAGCTAGGAGGCTTAATTATGCCATCATCTCTCCATTTCTTTTATATTCCTTCCATCTCAAGTGACTTTAGTCTCATTATCGCTGGTAGTTTTATTTTCAACCAATAATCTTTTTTCTTTGTCCCTGGCCCTGGAGAAATGAAGTAAGGTCTTAGTTATCACCCTTAAACCATAATTTTTTTTTTTTTTTTTTTTTTTTTTAGATTTTTTTTTTTTTTTTATTCATGAGAGACAGAGCGAGAGAGAAAGGCAGAGGGAGAAGCAGGCTCCCAAGGAGCAGGGAGCCCGACGCGGGACTCGATCCCAGGACCCTGAGATCATGACCTGAGCCGAAGGCAGACGCTTAACCATCTGAGCCACCCAGGCGCCCCTTAAACCATAATTTTAATTTATTGTTGTCTTCGTTATTTTATCAAAAATCTTTATCTTTTTGTGTACTTTTTGGTAGACTTTCTTATTTTTTTCCTGATTTTTTCCAAGTAACTTTCCTTTAATTATTTCACCACTGTCATCTGTTTAAAAATTAGTATTTATGAAGATATCTGAGGATGATTTTTTTTGTTTGTTTTCAATTAGCTAAGATATAGTACATCATTAGTTTTTGACGTAGTGTTCAACAGTTCATCAGTTCTGCATAACACCCAGTGTTCATCACAGGATGAATTGAATTCTGGATTTTAAAAATTTTAATAGATACATTAGCACAAACTAAAGAATCTTGTCTAAAAAAAGGAAAAGTAGAACATATGATTACAACAACTTAGACTATATTAAAATTTATCCCCAAATTCTATATATAGTTCACTACTGGATTTTGATTCAGTTCAAGAGTTTTAGCATTACAATTACTATCCATTTCTGGTCATCTAGGGCTAGGTATCTTCAAACTACATTATACGTAATTCTGTTACAGGTGCAAAGATAGTTTCGAGCAAATTTATTTTCAGTTCACAACTTCCATCCATACACAGCCTGAAAACATGCTCCCAGAAAAAGAGGAAGATTCTATACGCTTACCATCCCTATGTTAATAACCTTTTTTTCTATCTTCACAAAGAAATCTCTAATTTGTCCCACACTTAGTCACGCTACATCCCATACCTATCCCTGAATAAAAACTTTTGGCACCTGAATTGAAAAAGTAAATGGCTGGATAAAAATATCCTTTTTTAAAATACCTATTGATTTCTAGTTCTTTTCTGTTAAAAAGTAAAAGGAATCTAAGTGTGTTGTCAGTGAAAAGAACATTTAATTGTACTTTTGATGATAAATTCCTATTGATTTTTGGAATATATTTGGGAAAATTTTCAAATAATTGAATGCAATTGCTTAACAGAAACTCCTTTTTATTTCTATTTACTTAGTTCAATCTCAGTGCCAAAAGACCACCAGGGACACATTATGTTCAAACAAGCTTAGGTTTATTGACTTGCTTTAGCAAGTGAGAGAACACCAAGGCACATATGGATTATCTCCAAAAGTAGGAATTAGAGAAGGTTCTTAAAGGTTTCAGAGATTGGAGTTAGTCATATGATGGTGTTGGCAGAGATTGGTCAGAATTTGTAAACTAAGGAGTTACTGGAAATTTTAGTAATCTTCTTAAAACATTTAAATCCAGGGGCGCCTAGGTGGCTCAGTCCTTAAGCGTTTGCCTTAGGCTCAGGTCATGACCCCAGGACCCTGGGATCTGGACCCTGGGATGAGGCCCCGCATCCGGCTCCCTGCTCAGCGGGAAGCCTGCTTCTCCTTTTTCCACCACCCCCTCCGCTTGTGTTCCCTCTCTCGCTGTCTCTCTCTCTCTGTCAAATAAATAAAATCTTTAAAAACAACATTTAAATCCATATGAGATTATTGTTTGGTTTGATCTTAGCTTAGATTATATGGCTCTGAATGAATGAGTGTTAAAACAGTTCAAATGCATCATGGTTTGGTTGACAATGTGTCATTTTATGTGTATCTGGAAAGGTCTAGTTTTAAATCTCAGTACCACTTCATAGGCTAAACTCTACTATGGCCATTTTTCAGTTGATTGGCACTTCCCTTCCAGTTAATTTTCACCTTAAAGCTAAGGAAAATGCCTTTATCTTTTATAATCCTGACCTGTACCATTTCACTGATCAGAATGTTGTTCAGAGAATACTGTCTGCAGTTAAACAAAGATAGCTCCCTTGGGCTCGTTTTGTTGCAAATTAATCTAAAAAAGGCTCTGCACTGGCATTGAATCATATTATTTGGCAAATTCAACAAAGACAACAAATTAACTTCAGTATTTTTGTTGAGTTTGAAATATGTTTCATATATTCTATGATCTGCTTGAATATTCTTATATAACCAAGAATCCCAGAAGTCCCTTAGTTTTGGTATGACTGGTCCATTTTTTTTTTTTTTTTTAATTTCTGAAGAATTGATCCCATTTTTACTGATTGTCAAGGGTGAGAGAATGCCATGGGAGTATCTTGCTTAGAAAACAGGTATCACTGCTAACAACGTAGACCTGAACCAGCAGTGGGGGAAGAAAATAACCAAGAAGATAAAGAATGAAACACATGGAAAGTGTGACAATCAGTGGTGGCCAGTATCTAGTTGCTCTTACTTCTGTGATTTTGAGCAGAAACAGTCATATCTCCGTGTGCATTAAAATATGCTACATTATACTTTTTATTGAAATGTACTATAAAATAAATGGCTTTCTAAACAAGCTTACACCTTATCAACATTAATAACATGTTTATATTTTGGTTTAATCCAATTTAACATGCCTCTGTTTTAGGCACATTGTCACTATTATAAGTCAGGCATTAGTAATCCTTATATTACTGCACATTTGCCTCATTATTTGACATACATTCCAAAAGTAGAATCTCAAAATTATAAGAACATGTATTTTAAGGCTTTTAATAAGTAATCACAAAAGTGATATCCAGAAAGGTTATTCAAATTTATACTCCCATCAGTGAGACTTATACAAACTGTCCACAAACTAAAAGCATTGTTAATTAATCTCTGCCAATATGTTAGGTGAAATTATTTGTTTTTGTTTTAATTTCATTGTGTAGTTAATTTTTGTGAGACTAAAGTTAGTTATTTTTTCTTTTTAACTGTATGTCAGTTATATATGGAGTTTTATAATCTGGATTCTATACTATCTGATTTTGTTATAAGAATTTTAGCATTGTATTTTCAAAAGCTGTACAGTGTTAATATCCATTCTTTGAGAAGTTATTTTCTATGTGTTCCCAATCTGAATTCTTGTTTGTAATTGACAGCTGATGATTTCTTTTTGTTCCTCTATGGAAGACTTTAATTTTTAAGTAGCCCTTTATTTTTTCCATATTCTATTTTCTAGAAGCAAGTCACAATATCCATTCACACTCAAGGCAAGAGGATTATAAATTGGCATAACTTATTGGGGTCCAAATTAAGTTAAGTCCAGCCTACTCTATCTCCATTGTTTTCAAACTCCAGACAAAACTTGTATTTGATGTAGCTTTCCTCCACTCTTCTTCCTCCATTAAGATTATTCTACAATGTCCTACTCACTTCCCTTTATTTGTTACCTCTGTATAGCAGACCTCCAATGTCAAATCACTAAATTTTCTGAGGACCCTATGGGACCTCCTCTCTTTATAGTTTTGTGGACCAAGCTTGACCTTTTTTATCCCCCCAATTTCTGTTAACTTCTGACACCATTAAGAATGGTGCATGTTACTCCACAAAACAATTATTTTTAACCCTTTTGAATATGGTTCTTATGGTTGGCTCCAGTTCAGCCTTCTATATTGTCCATCTGACCAACAGAAATCCATGCACTGTTGACCAACGGGGACAAATACGGCCCCAGCCCACTACACTTTTTTTAATCCTCTCTTGACTTTGCCAAATCTTTAGAGTTCCCTACTTCTTTGCCTAGTGAGGTATGGATTTATATCAACAAGTCTGTTGCCCAATTTGATACCCAACGGGGAAATGGGATTTCAGCCCCATTGTAAGCAATCCAATTTCTGTGAGTGATTCTTTGAATTCTATGCCCAATAAGCAAAGAAAAGACACATTTCTTGGCATTAACTTTGCAATTCCCTCTTCAAAAATTTTATATGGATAACAGAAGGAATGTCATAGAATACCAGACGACTATGAGACATTTTAATAAGCCCTGGGGAAAGCTGTTAGGATTCAATTGATAGTTGCTTTCATGGAGCATGGGGGTTTTAAGTGTATCTTAATTTTAACTGCAGGTTCCAATGCTCATACCAGGACTAGAGAACATCCTGCTTTACTTCCTGTTACAAGTATTTGTATGAAACCAATCTAAAAGTTAGATAAATTATAGTGTCACTATACATGCATATCATTTAAAAGGAGGATGCATTTCAAGATCCAAAAGGCCATTATAATCTGTTCATAAGAACCCTCCCCAGGGGCGCCTGGGTGGCTCAGTCGTTAAGCGTCTGCCTTCGACTCAGGTCATGATCCCAGGGTCCTGGGATCGAGCCCCGCATCGGGCTCCCTGCTCGGCAAGAAGCCTGCTTCTCCCTCTCCCATTCCCCCTGCTTGTGTTCCTGCTCTCGCTGTCTCTCTCTCTGTCAAATAAATAAATAAAATCTTAAAAAAAAAAAAAAAGAACCCTCCCCAATTTTCAAGGTTCCACAACTTCCTAGTCATGCTTAAACTTAACATTATAGATACTCATGCTAATAAATTCATTTTGCATTGTATTCAGGCCATATTTTAATCTTTGGGTTTGGTTTTAGAAATTTCAGTTATGTGCTCTGGTAAGCGCTGTGAATTGTGCAAGACTGTTGAATCTCAGATCTGTACCTCTGAAACAAATAATGCAATATATGTTAAGGAAAAAAAAAAAAAAGAAGAAGAAGAAGGTAGCAGGAGGGGAAGAATGAAGGGGGGAAATCAGAGGGGTGGACGAACCATGAGAGACGATGGACTCTGAGAAACAAACTGAGGGTTCTAGAGGGGAGGGGGGTGGGAGGATGGGTTAGCCTGGTGGTGGGTATTGAGGAGGGCACGTTCTGCATGGAGCACTGGGTGTTATGCACAAACAGTGAATCATGGAACACTATATCTAAAACTAATGACGTAATGTATGGGGATTAACATAACAATAAAAATTAAAAAAAAAAGAAATTTCAGTTATGTGGTTGTAAAATACAAAAGTTTCTTTTAAGGCAGTCATAGTAGCTTTCTGGCTTCTAATGTGGGCCTTGACCTGAGAATTTGCCCTGATCTCATAAATTTATTTCTCTGTTTCTCAGTGTACCTAAAAGCACCCCTCCCCCAACTCCTTTATACCCCTTAGTCTCAGTGAGATATTCAAATATGCTAGAACCCACTTGATAAATTAAAACTATAGTTTCAGTATGCACTTGATTACAGGTGTCTACAGGTGATAATTTAAGTAATTCCCCACTGACGTGGCTTTCTGATGTCTTTTTTTAATACAGTAGGGAATTGGGAACTTTAAATTGAATCAGATAAGAGTACCACTGAGATATTCTTATCTTTAATTTTTAGTTCCTCTTGAATGATTTCTGATATCAATAACTGTTTAAGTCAGGGTTGAACAGGAAAGTACAATGACTTTGTCTCTATGCTTGGTAGTAGGCCTGAGGTAATTGATAATCCACCCAGTCAGCAGTTGGAAGAAAGAGCTGGGTGAAGAGTGAGAACAGCATATAGGAGCCTGTTGATATGACTTGTTAGCCCTCATACAAGAAGCAGAGCAAAGACAAGTGGAAAACCAACAATATCTATGAATTTTTCTCTTGGCTCATCTAATCACAGTGACCTTGAGAAACAAGTATATGCTGTTTTTACTTCTGCCCTCCAAATTTCATTCAACTTTCTCTCATTTTTTTAAACTGTAAATGGGAACCATGCAGAGAAGAGAATTCCTAGTAGTTCCAGAGTATCCAAATTGACATAGTATTAAAGTGTGAGTGCTAAACAGGAAATTTATAACAATATTTTTGACATTTTAAAAGCATTTTGTAATGTATTATAACAGTGATCTCCCCACTAGACTGTAACTATATGACTACTTCCAGTGGTTCCTCTGTTGTTGGTACATTTTTACTCCTGATACAACACAATGCATAATTCAGTCTGGGGTTGGTGATGTACAGGAAAATAGGACTTAAAACTTGAGGTCATGGACTCTGAGAAGCAAACTGAGGGTTCTAGAGGGGAGGGGGGTGGGGGAATGGGTTAGCCTCGCGATAGGTATTAAAGAGGGCACGTACTGAATGGAACACTGGGTGTTATACACAAACAATGAATCATGGAACACTACATCAAAAACTAATGATGCAATGTATGGTGATTAACATAACATAATAAATAAAAAAAATTAAAAACTTGAGATCAAATTTAACTAGAAAGCTTCATAAGAAAATATGTATAAACAATCGTCTTTTTAATACAATGAGGTCAACTGCAGGCATAAGAAGAAATTGTAGTTTAGAATGTTCACCTAATAAAAGGAAGCGAAGAGCTGAATTGAAGTTTAGTCTAGAAATACTAATCTGCTTACTTTTCAAGAAATGTTGACATCTAATCAGAAACTTTGAACATTATTATGTTTTACAAAAATATGCTTTCATATCACCTTCTATCCTTTCTTATAACTAAGATTTTCACATGAAACATATCTTTGTACCTTTATAGCTAATCCTTTGATGGGATCATAAAATAACTTACACAGCAAGGAATTATGTCAAGTCACTTTTCATTTTTACATTGGTTGAGGTATAAAGATTTAAATGGTTCTCAGAAAACCAAGTTTCTTATTTTAAGATGATTTTTTTTCAGGATTATTTGATAGTTCATGCTATGACAGTGGAACTGTCTTAAATTCTTAAGGAAATATCTGAAGAAATGTGGAATTAACTGCTTATTTGTGGAGTGGGTGAGGGTTTGCCTTATCTTTCAATAACTTAATAACTGTGTAGCCTAGAAGGAGTAAATAAAATTTTCACTATAAGTGTCTTCTCATTATAAAATCTGTAAATATACCCTCTATTAGGAAAAAAAAATGTATTTTAATAAATTCATATTATGTTTTTTTTTAAATCTTAGAATGTTCCAGAAGATTTAGTGGCTGTTATCATTGTGATAACGTTTTTGTGACCTATTGAAATTGAACTCACATAGGTCTTCTAGATTATCTGGTGACTTTGCTAGGATTTAGTCAATCAAACAAAATTGTAATGGACTTATATCTTCTTAGGTGAGATTCATCCTAATGATCTCAGCACTGATGGCTTCTGCCTTTTCAAGAATTGGCTTTTATTTTTCTATAGAACTCAAACACTAGTTGACCCATTTTAAGTATTCAATTAATATTTGAAGGATTAATGAATTAATTGATTAATCAATGAGTGAATGAGTGCCATAGTCTATAACAACCCATGAAGTTTTATTTTTTTTTATTTTTTTTTATTTTTTTAAAGATTTTATTTATTTATTCATGAGAGACAGAGAGAGAGAGAGAGAGAGGCAGAGGGAGAAGCAGGCTCCCAAGGAGCAGGGAGCCTGATATGGGACTCGATCCCAGGACCCTGGGATCATGACCTGAGCCGAAGGCAGACGCTTAACCATCTGAGCCACCCAGGTGCCCAACCCATGAAGTTTTAAAATGCTGAAACCCTACATAGCTATTGCCAAAAAAAAAGAGCCTTGTAAAATATATAGTCTTAAAATAAAAACCAGTGGAGGGGTTTTTGTTTTCTTTGGTCCATTCCTGAAAATCTCCTATTGCTAATTGTCTTCAGACTCTGGGAATTACTTCTTTCATGGATTTATAAGTTTTAATTTGAGTAACTTTTCTTGTGAAACAGGTAATAATGCTGAAAATGCCACCTATGACAAATTAATTTTTTCTCGACCTTTTGTTACAGTAATGTCATGCTTGAAAAGGAATTTAGAAATTACCCAACACAATCCTATTATATTTCTGTGAAATCTGTGATCTGAGCCACCTAGTATTTCCAGTTCTGAGTCTGTCCTCTATTTAGATATGCATTCCAGTATCCAATGTTCAGTTGAGACAGAGGTGCTGTTAATACACTAACATTAATATAGTAGATTTAAACCTTCAGTTATAACCAGTTATGAAATGTCAATTAGCCTGTGATATGTGGACTTTTCAATCTACAATTCAGTAAGCTCTCTGCAAAGAACTGTAGCAAATTTAAGGTTTCCACAATAAGGACAAATACATAGCACAGTGAATTTCCCTTCCTATATTTTAATAACTAAAGTAATAAAGAAACACTATTTTTACTTATATCAAAAGACAGTACTTCATTTCAAAGTTTCAAGTTTCTCTATTTCCCTAAATCTTATTTGCATACCTCTCTATTCCTAGTGTACAGGCCACACATTTAGATTTGCAGTACCTCTGTGGTTCTAGATTTCAAAATGAGATTAACTAATTTCATTACTTAGCTCTTTAAAACAACTTGCACTTCTGTGATATAAAACAATCTTCTATCCTTTATAAATAACAGTTCAGATTTTTACATGCATCACAATGATTCAAAGCTTTATTGATCATTAAAATGTTCATTCAATTTCTTAGTCAAGGGGATTTTATGAAAAGCAATGTAATCTTGCTGCTATTGGTTCACCATATTGTCCATTATGCCATTTTATAATAATATCTTATTTTAATTAGTGTTATTCTCTGCTCTTTCCCAAATTGGATAGCAGTGAATGATATCTTCTTCAGGGTAAGGATATGTAAAACTGATTCTAATTCAGGTTTGTTGAAACTGAAAACTATTCTTTATTTAAGTTCCTCCCAATCAAGAATTTGAGGTTTAATTTAATTTTAATTTTATTCTGTATTAAACTGGACAATTCTGCAACTCCTATATTGAGTTGTACAAGGATAGAATTCACATGGTAAAAAAATAAATATTTAAGTACATCACATTTTTTCTATAATTAAAATATTTATGAACAAAAAAATTTAAAGGTTAATACCAGAAACCTATATAACTATGATCCATCTTATAGGGAATATGTATATAAATACTATACATGGAGATCTGTATCTCCATGTTTAATATTTTCTGCTCCCATTCATTGGTTTAACAACAACAAATACTTGTTAGTTGGCTGATTTGTGGCAGGGACTATTCTACATGCTGAGAGTACAACAGTGTTTTGGTTACCTATTGCTGCGATAGCAAATTATCAAAAAAGTAATGGTTTAAAACAAGACAAATTTATCTGATAGTGCTGAATGTTAGAAGTCCAAAATGAGTTTCATTGGTTCAAAATCAAAGAGCCTTCTGGAACCTCTGGTGGAGCCTCTATTTCTTTACCTTTTCCAGCTTCTAGAGGCCACCTACACACCTTGTCTTGACAGCCCTTTCTCCATTTTCAAAGCCAGAAGCAAAACTTCTTCAAATATTTTTCTGATGCTGACCTTTATTCTTCCATCTTTCACTGAAAAAGGCAGATGTGAATTCACCAGACTCATTTGGGTCATCCTGGATGCTCTCTGTATTTCTAGATCCTTAATCACATTTGTTAAGTCCCTTTTGCAAATAAGGGACACTTGTTACAGTTCCTCAACTTAGGACATGAACATTTTGGGAGACCATTATTTTGCCAATCATAAACAGTAAATAAAACAGGAAACTCTCTACTTCAAAGCAAGTATGTTTTAGTGAGAAAAGGAGACAAAAATTAGACACATAATTTGTTCTCTTTATTACTCTTACTACTCATTTGTAACTTCTATCCTTTTCTTTATAGTTTTACCAAGGAATTATCTATATTATTTTTTTAAAGATTTTATTTATTTATTTGAGAGAGAGAGAGCATTAGCAGAGGGGAAGGGCAGAGGGAGGGGAGAAGCAGACTCCCTGCTGAGCAGGGAGCCCAGTGTGGGACTAGATCCCAGCATCCTGAGATCATGACCTGAGCCAAAGGCAGACACTTAACCAAGTGAGCCTCCCAGGTGCCCCAGGAATTATCTATATTATTACCCTTTCAACAGATCAATTTTTATGTTTGCCAACAAGCACACTCTATTTCATATATTTATGTTCATGTATATTTCTCTTTCTTTCTACTGTATTTGGTTAAATTTTGTTATTTTCCCCAAAAACTATATAACCTTATTAGCCCTGTTTTTTATTTATAAAACATTTATGTGAAAATTCACCCATAGGTACAGATTTGATGGCACGTAAACATTTCAAATGTGGTCTTTTTACAGTTAGTAGGATCAAATGCTTGTTTAATTTCTCTTTGAACCATAAAATAATGAAAGTTTTTTTTGTGTGTGTGTGTGATTTCCAAGGGTTGGTGTAATTTTTAAAGCATTTTTTATCATGGTAAAATGTGTATAACATAAAAGTTATCATTTTAACCATTTTTAAGTGAACAATTCAGTGGCACTAAGTACATTCAGTATATTATCCAACCATTATCACTATTTCCAGAACTTTTTCATCAACCCCAGCAGATCTCTGTGCCTATTAAATAATAACTCTCTATTCCCCACCCCCACCGCCTGGCAATCTCTGCTCTGCCGTCTGTCTCTATGAATTTGCCAGTCTAGGTACCTCATGTAAGTGGAATCATGCAATATTTGTCTTACTGTGTCTTGCTTATTTCACTTAGCATAATGTTTTCAAGGTTTAATTAACAAATAATGGAATTGTGTTAAAAATAACCCTGATCTGCTACCGTAAGCGAAATATATGGAGATGTGCTTTTGTCTTGTACTTAAATCATTTCTGCATGTAATCCAGTCCCTGTGTTCTCATGACAAATGTGGTTTCCTTAATAGCGGGGATAGATCAAAATTGTAATTGTGTTTTTCACATATTCCATATCTTTACTACATTTTGGCCTTCAGGAAAAGATAAATAGCATGTGTACTGTAGCAGAGCTATAAAGAACAAATGCAACTACCTCGTGACTTATCAAAAGAGCAAGGAAGAGCAAGGAAAGAAGGATTTACCATGCTAATCAGACTGCCTTTTATTTTTCACAGAATCTCTCTCAGGTTAACCTCCTCAAACCTTTACTCTCTTCTCAGATATAATCCAATAAACACACATACACACACACACTCTCACACACAGATATACACACTGTAGATGATATAAATCTTCACATCACTATCCACCTTTCTCCAAAATCCTGCTCATATATACAACCATATCTGAATATACGCAGACATTCAAATATATATTAATACTTGTTTCATTAACATAACTTTTGTAAATCTCTTTTCAATATGAATTAAAATTATAATTTTCTAATCACACTAGATTGTGTGGTTGAATGTCTTTGTGTCTACCTGAAATATGCAAGCTTTGTTGTACTACATGAGGGCTGAGGAAAACTAGGCATTCAATGTGGGTGTATTTGAAATAGCCCTGCACTTAAATTCTGATTCTAGAACTTCTTACCTTTATGATATTGAAGTGGTTTGTTATTGTCGTAAACAGAATAAACCCCCCCACCAGAGATGCCATTGCCCTAGTTCCCAGAAAGTGTGAATATGTTATATTATGTGGCATAAATGAATTTTCACATGAAATTAAAGTCATGGACCTTAAAATAGGGAGATCATCCTAGATTATCTGGGTGAGGATATCTAATGACATGAACCCTTAAACATACAGAATTTTCTCTGGCAAAAGAGATGTGGCAGAAGGTGAGTCAGAAACTGCAAGCATGAGCCTGATTCATTGCTGGCTTTGAGATATCAAGTCCCACGTGCAGGGACCAGAGAAAAACCTCCAGGAGCTAGGGGCATCTGCCAACTGACAGGCAGCAGGAAATAGAATCTCAGTCCTGTGATTATAAGGACCTGAATTCTGCCAACAACCTGAATGAACTTGGAAGCAAATTTTTCCCAGAGTCTCCTGAGAAGAGTCCAGTTGGCTGACACCTTGACTTTGGCTTTGTGAAATCCAGAGCAGAGAAATCAGCAGAGCCAACTAGAACTTCTGACCTACAAAACTATGAGATACTAAATTTGCGTCGTTTTAAGTCACTGACTTTGTGGTTTTTAGCTATGACAGCAGTAGAAAACAAATATACTTATCCTCTTCTGATACTGAGGTACCAGACTCTAGAGAACAAGAGGAAATAGTACTGTGCTACAAGGGTGGGGTATGTCGAGTATTCAAAGTAATTGATAAGTTATTTTTGCCACACATTTTAAAGTTTAAATGTAGGTTATACAAATCACTTTGTCTCTTTGTGTGTGTTTAAGACATTGATATCATTTAATTATCCTAGGGAAAGATATCTACTATGTGATTACTTAATACTTTCATTGATGTATCCAAATCCAGTATGGTGATATATCACAGTGGAAAGTTCCTGACGTGAATGGTACCAATGGACAGGGTGGGTGTCAGGGCCTAATTCCAGAGAATAGTTATGCTACTCTGAAGGCAGACAAAAAATGCTGTAAGCTTTGATATATTTCATTAAAATACTGTACACTCCTATTTGATCAGCAAATTTATTACCTCGCAAAATGCTTAAGAATGTTCTTAAATACTACATAAAATAATGAGTGCTCTACTGTTGTTCATTAAAATAAAATTACTACTTGTACTCTGATACTTTATTTTTTATTTTATTTTTTTTAAGATTTTATTTATTTATTTGACAGAGAGAGGCACAGCAAGAGAGGGAACACAATCAGGAGGAGTGGGAGAGGGAGAAGCAGGCTTCCCGCTGAGCAGGGAGGCCGATGCAGGACCCTGGGACCATGACCTGAGCCGAAGGCAGACGCTTAACGACTGAGCCACCCAGGCGCCCCTGTCCTCTGATACTTTACATGTAGTTTTGTTAATGAAAATGTAATTTGCACTTTGCTTGATGACTTTCAAATAGATATAAATGTAAACTCAATACTTTAAAATTATGACTGAATAATTCCACGTTTCTGTAGAAAACATGCCAGAAGAGAGATCACATGGCTTGTAATAGATTTTCAGTGAAACTGATGGTTCAATTTTATTTTCACACTTGGATTTTTTTTTTTTAAAGCAAGAATGAACATGGTTTTCATTTTTAATAGATAATTCTATTTTCTTTTTCAAAACTTAAATTGATTTGAGGATGTTACAGCAAACACATATCAGAGACAGTATTTATATGTGGTTATAATAGCAAAAGTGGTTTTATTTATTGATTTGCTATAAATTAGACAATTGGATATTATTTCATAGTATTATTTTCTTCCTTTTTTGTTACTCAATAGAGTAGTGTTGAATGAAGAAGAATTTGCCTGAGACTTCCCATCAATCCCCCATTGCTCAGAAAACATGATAGTTCATTCTGAAATAATATGGATTTTATTTTGCTATTTCTAAAAGAAATCATTGCGAAGTATTTTAATGAAAATATTTTGACACAAAGTTTTCAGGAATGCAATTTTTTGAACAAAATAGCTTTGAATTAATCAAATAAAGGATTCATTGAGTAAATAGTTTCACTTTCTTTGTCCTTTCACTTTTTAAAATCAGTAATTTGGCCTCCAACATGAGGAATGAGCCAAGGTATAGTACATCATTGGTTTTTGATATAATGTTCAATTATTCATCAGTTCAGTACAGCACCCAGTGCTCATCACATCATGTACCCTCCTTAATGCCCATCACCCAGTTACCCCATCCCCCCACGCACCTCCCTTTCTGCAACCCTCTGTTTGTTTCCCAGAGTCAGGAGTCTCCTGTGGTTTGTTTCCCTCTCTGATTTCTTCCCATTCAGTTCCGCCCCACCCATATTGTCCTCTGCACTATTCCTTATGGGGTCCACATATGAGTGAAACCATATGATAAGTGTGTTTCTCTTATTGACTTATTTTAATTAGCATAATACCCTCCAGTTCCATCCATGTCGATGCAAATGGTAGATATTTTATTTTGTATTTAGTACTTTAAGGGTATTCATTTGACAATACCACATTCTTAAAACCTTTTTTGCTATTCTAAATTATATCCACTTTTATATAGATATTAGAATCAGCCTGTTAATTTCTACAAATTACACAATTTATCTTGTTGGATTTTGATTGGTTTGCTTGGAATCAACAGATAGGTTTGAGGGGATTCTTATCCTAAATGTTTAACTCTGATGTATATTCTGGAAAATTTATTAGATTTTAAATTAAAAATAAATTTCCTGAACTTCCAGGTCAAAATATCAAGTTTCTTATTAAAGATAGAAAATCAGTTCCAACAAAATAATGTAAAATAACACTAATGGTATTAAGAAATCAGAAAAGGCAGTCTCAGTCAAAGAATTTTATCTGAAATTATTTTCTTCAAGTATTTAAGTAGTAGAAAAATCACTTCTACATTCAAGAACTCAGGGAAAATTTCTTTCTGAAATTCTGATGTATCATCTAAAGCAAAAGTTTTGGAGTTTTCTGGTTTTGTTTGGTAGAGGGCAGATAGTACGTATTTTAGGTTTTGCAGATCATATGACCTTTGTCTCCACTACTAAGTTCTTCTGTTAAAACATGAAAGCAGCCATAGAAAATTGGTCTAATCGTGGCCTATTCCAATAAACCTTTACTTCCCAAAACAGGAGGCCTATGGGATTTGGATATATAGTTTGCTGATTTTCAGTGTGTGATCACCAGAGCAGCAACCATCCATAACACCTAGAAACTTAACAAAAATACAAGTTTTCACATTCTCTCTCAAACCTACTGAATCCAAAACTTTAGAGGAAGTACTTAGCAATATGTGTCACAAAACCTCCAGGTTATTCTAATGCATGTTAAAGTTTGAAAACCACTAACATCGAAGATCAGCTTTATTCAAGCAAAGGTTGACTGAAGGAACATCGGCAAAGTGACAGTTGATGAGTATTGGATACGTTTAATGTAGATTTATACCAAAACAAAAGAAAATGAACTCTGCACAGATACTAGGGACAGGTTGGACTCCACTGGAGGAGGGGCAAAGAAAAAACTACCCTGCATCCTTCAGTAACAGAAAGAAGAGGCCATCTGCCACGATACCACAAACTTCTGATATAAGGTGGAGACTTTCAGTTACTGGGGTAGGGCTGGAAACCTGCCATGCTTTGAACATTGCACTGAATAGGAGGAAGAAGGTGTCACTTATTTGAAAGGGCAGGAATGCTAAGAATGTCCTACCTTGAGACTAGACAGTCAACTGTTGTGGAAGGGACAGTGTAGAATGAGGCAGTTTATGATAGACTGGTATGCAACACCTGTTGTGTAAAATCTGAGGGTAGGGAGAAATCCTCTAGTACTCTACAGCTCAAATTCAAAAAAATGACAGTGAAATCAACTAACAGAGAAATCTGAAGGTTTCAGTATATGATGGGGGATGAAAAATCAAAGCCCAGATCCAGCACAACTACAGACCAGATTGACTCAATCCTACCATGAACAGAATGATAGAAGAAGGGACATGCCTACTTCTGGGAGTAAATATTGTTTACCTTAGCTTCTACTGTTCTTTTACACATAATGTCTGACATGAAATCACATAACACACACACACACACAAAATTAGGAAAGAATGCTCATAGATAGTGGAAAAGTAAACATGTTTGTATAGAAAAATTTAGTAGAGGGACACCTGGACGGATCAGTTGGTTAAGTCCGACTCTTGATCTCAGCTCACGTTGTGAGTTCAAGCCTCACATTGGGCACCAACCTGGGCGTGGAGTCCACTTAAAGATAGATAGATAGATAGATGATAGATAGATATAGATGATAGATGATAGATAGATAGATGATAGATAGATGACATTATATAAAAGATTCAAGTGAAAATGTACTCATGCAGCTTTTTATTTTTGTATGGATCAAATCAATTCTTGTTAACACTTGGTATTGTCATAGAATGTACATATTGTTTCCATATGGAAAATAATTTCCTGTCATTCTTCTTCTGGGAAAAACATACATCATTTTTAAAATAAGATCCAGACTTGGGCGACAGAAATATTCTATCCCTTGAGCAAAAAAAACGTAGTCGAAGTTACAATCAAAATCTTTGTATAGGGGATGATTTTAAACTACTCAAGTAGATATTGTATTAGATAGGTATATGAAAATATACTTCTTAGGAAAAGTTTTCTTTGGTTATATGAACTTAGAAGCATCAAGACGAGTGACTGAAACCATTTTTAGAAATTATAGCTTGAGAGCCTAGAATTGAAGTATGAAGAACTCCTCTCTTCAAATTCAGGATGAGGAAATGAGACATTAAACTATTCAGATGAACTTTCTGAAGAAGGAGGAGGAAAACAAGGTGAAGGTAATGTCATGGGAACCATACAGAGTTATTCAATAGGTTGTGGTCAAAATTGTTGCGTAGTTGTGAATGAGTCCACATTCGCAATTTTTCTGTTGTTGTTTTTAAAGATACTGTTATTTTTTGTGATTAAGATTTACATTTCTGTTTTTTTTAACTTCTGGGATTTTATCATCCTTTATATTTCATATCATAATACAATGATTATAACTTTTTGACAATTCTGTTTCCACCATCGTTTTCTCTACCAATAAATTCTACCCTCCACACAATATCAGTGGGCATATGTTCCAAAACCAGCTATTTTTATCAGAATTTTTAACTTGAAAAGGGGCACCTGTCAACAAATTTGTATTTTGCCTCAAATCTCATTAAGCTCCATTAGTCAGAATTGTTTTCTAGTGCTATGGAAAAATCTTAATTTGTCACATAACATTCATTGCTGCCCTCTTTATTAGATATTTTCATCGTATCCTAACATATATAACTATAGTTCACTGATAGTAATTAATTATTATTATTATTTTTTTAAAGATTTTATTTATTTATTTGACAGAGAGAGACACAGCGAGAGAGGGAACACAAGCAGGGGGAGTGGGAGAGGGAGAAGCAGGCTCCCCGCAGAGCAGGGAGCCCGATGCGGGACTCGATCCCAGGACCCTGGGATCATGACCTGAGCTGAAGGCAGTCACTTAACCAACTGAGCCACCCAGGCGCCCGTAATTCATTATTTTTAACAGCTAAAATAGTGTTTATTCCATATGGAAATGATCATGCATATTCAAACTAAAGAATACAAGGGAAAATTTGACAGTACAGTTAATGAGTGTACTAAAATCAACATCTAATTTTAGAATTATATAAAAGAGGCAATTATATTGGTCTTTTATGATTTATTATTTTTTCTTGTTGTTTATTGCTCAGCAATTGATTATCAACCAGATGTTTAAAACTCTTTTTTTTTTTTTTTAATAGAGCAGGGGTAGAGGGAGAGGGAGAGAGAGAGAGAATCTTAAGCAATTTCCACACTCAGCATGGAGCCTGACACAGGCCTCGATCTCACAACCCCAAGATCATGACCTGAGTGGAAATCAAGAGTCAGAGTCTTAACAGACTGAGCCATCCAGGCACCCCGAACTCTCTCCTTCTTTTTAATTTTCAATTTACTTGGAATTTTTGTCTTATGACCACACTCAAGGAAGTGGGTAATTTCTTTTGGGAAACTAAAGCTATTCTCAGAGAATTTCATTATCAGTACACCTAATGGAGGTTTTTTTAACAGTTGATAATACCCCCAATAGCAATGACACATGACCATATCCCTACCATCTGTGGTTAATGGTTCCTTCTTTTGGAACTACATGCATATTATCATTGTAACACCTGTTACAGATGTTTAAACATTTTTATCTAGCCAGGAAGCAGGCAAATCAGCAATTGTGACTTAAATTTAAACTACATTTTATTTGAACATATATTATTGAGTAAAACAACTTTAAGATAAAAAAATGATTTTCTTTTATTAATGTATTGTATCACATTGATTGATTTGAGGATGTTGAACCAACCTTCGTCAAGGTGAATAATCCTTTTAATGTACTGTTGGATCCTATTGGCTAGGATTTTGGTGAGAATTTTTGCATCCATGTTCATCAGGGATATTGGTCTGTAATTCTCCTTTTTGATGGGGTCTTTGTCTGGCTTTGGGATCAAGGTAATGGTGGCCTCATAAAACGAGTTTGGAAGTTTTCCTTCCATTTCTAATTTTTTGGAACAGTTTCAGAAGAATAGGTATTAATTCTTCCTTAAATGTTTGGTAGACTTCCCCTGGGAAGCCATCTGACCCTGGGCTCTTGTTTTTTGGGAGATTTTGATTACTGCTTCAATTTCCTTAGTGGTTATAGGTCTGTTCAGGTTTTCTATTTCTATTTTCTATTTCTATTTGTTCCTGGTTCATTTCTTCCAGATTATCTAATTTGCTGGCATATAGTTGCTCATAATATGTTCTTATAATTGTTTGTATTTCTTTGGTGTTAGTTGTGATCTCTCCTCTTTCATTCTGTACCTCTGAAACAAATAATACATTATATGTTAAAAAAATAAAAAAAAGAAGAAGATAGTAGGAAGAGAAAAATGAAGGGGGGAAACTGGAGGGGGAGATGAACCATGAGAGACTATGGACTCAGAAACAAACTGAGGGTTCTAGAGGGGAGGGGGGTGGGTTAGCCTGGTAATGAGTATTAAAGAGAGCACGTATTGAATGGAGCACGGGGTGTTATACGCAAACAATGAATCATGGAACACTACATCAAAAACTAATGATGTAATGTATGGCGATTAACATATAATGAAATAAAAAACGTGATTTTCCCCTCCCACTCTCCAAAAAGTATCTATTTCAGTCAGACTAATTTCTTGAATTTAATAAGCAAATCTGAGTATAGGCAGAAAAAAATGGCTCTGACAGGATAAAAAAATGATAAGCAAATTTAGCAAGAAAGGTTTTCATGTGTACATGAAGAGGTCAGAGAGGGAATAGAATATTTCCTTCTAATTAAGGAGTAAAGATCGTGTTTAGGGTTTAATTTTGGTGTGTCTTCATGTCGCTGTTGGTTTAGGAGAAGCAAATTGAAGATGAAAGTAATGATACTTAGAAAAGAATAAGGAAGAAAAGCTGCAATAGAAAGAAAAAGAAAAAAAAAAAAGGAATCCTAACTATAAAACTATGACAAAGAAACACAAATTATTTTAAATACCCAGTGATCTTTATAAAGTACAATAGAAAGTGAAGGTTTTGTAAGCTGATGATCACAGGACCCAAATATTTTTGTACACTCAATAGAGAAAAACAATGTACACACACACAAAAATTGTACAGGTCCTAAAGACTGTCCATACTACTTGAATAAAATTCCCAGTAATGTTTTTACATGCTAAATATGAAGACATAAAAATCCCAAACCTGGTTCAGGCCTTCTTTTAGGAGACACTATTAGATAATACAAAGGAATATAAGTAGCCCAAGGATCTTTGCATCTGTGTTTGAGGAATACTGGATTGTTGTAATTTGCTTCTGCAATATTTTTGTCTGCTTTTGGTATTCAGGTTCTGGAAGAATAAAATTAGTTAGAAGGTGTTCATGTTTCAGCTATTTCCAGAAAGAGTTTGGGGAGAATTGTTTTTATTTCCTCCTTAAATGTTTGAAACAAATAATAGGAAATAATAAACCCTGTGTGTTAGCCCTGTAAAGTTACCCGTGTTGTGATCCTCAGAACTTGTGAATATATATGTTACATGGCAAAGGGACTTTGTAGATGAGATTAAAGATGGATCCTGTGATGGAGAAATCACCTTAGTTACCAATTAGGCCTAATTTAATCTAGAATCTTTAAATGCAGAGGGTCTTTCCAGGTTGTGGCTGAAAATGTGAGGACGGAGGAAAGATCAGAAATATGAGAATTGCTGGCTTTGAAGATGGAAGAAGAGGTCCCGAGTTAGTTAAGATTCAGAGATCTTCTAGAATCTGTAAAAGGTGAGGTAATGGATTGTTCTCTAGAGATCCAGAAAGTACTGCAACCTTGCCAACCCCATGATTTTAGCGCAGCGTGACCCATGGTGTACTTCTGACCCAATTTATTATCTATAAGGTAATACTTCTCTGTTGTCTTAACCCAGGAACTTCATGTAAATTTATCTGAAAGCAACAGAAAACCAATACCATGAAAAAACAACACATTTATAAGAATATTAGAATCTTGGCTAGTGAGCACATACTTATGGACTAGATTAGTAATACATTTAGAAATTCAAGGGGAAAAAAAAAAACAAAAAACCTTTGAAGCTGTTGATTGAAATTCCATACAACATTGTAGAAAAACCTAATACAGAATAATTAACCCCTAAGCATAACTTTATAAATTTCTTGCACTTCAAAATAAGGAAAGAATTTGTCATATATGTTGTTGAAATGGTATGGTCATGATTAAGACAAGAAAATCATGTTAGAATTTTCCAAACTAACAGTTATTGGTAAAAAAAAAAAAAAAAAAAGAGAGAGAGAGAATACATATTTAAAAAAGTCTAAGAATGAAACTGGCAGACATATGGACAGACCAGAGTGAATAGCTAGCTCTATTCCATGAGGTTGTCCTGGAATTCAGGTTTCTTCAATTTTGTTGTTCTGTCATGCCTTAAAGGTGTTTTATTCATTTACATGGTCAAAACTGAATCATTCATAATGTGTCACTGTTGCAGCTTGCTAGAGGAAGGAAGAGAAAATAGAGGGCAAGCGGCTTTCTCTGATGGATAGGACCCACAGAAGTTGCATATCTCTTTTCTGTATCCTAGTGACCAGAATATTGCTGTACAGTCACTAGATACAAAGGAGATTAGGACTGGAGCAGTCCTGTGTGGCCATGTGCTCATTAGTGATTGTGACTTGGGGATTCTATTACTTAAAAAAAAAATGCTTCAGTATACTCAAGTTTCTATATGTGTCTGTGTCAAAGACTTTCTAAAGAACTTTCTAGTTACTGAATGTAGCTCATCATCCAAGTTTTTGGTGAGTAGCTGTACTTTGTAACCAATCAAGATATAGCTCTTCATTTCCTGGAGATTGATACACTAAAAGACAAATTATCCACTCTATCAGATATAAATTGGTGAAGGAGGAGCAAGACACTGGAAAAAAATGTAAGAGAGGGGAGCAGAGTGGAAAGCATATTTAGTCAGTAATTTAGAGAAGTCTTCAACCTCTGTTGGCAGAAACTGTGAAAACTTCCTGCTCTGCATGGAGAAATTTTCATGATTACCCATCTGGCAACTTTAGTTCTATTCTTTAGGAATCCTCTTTTTCATTATCCTCCATGGACCCTGGCTTTCCCCTGTAGAAGGATCTTTCCAGTTCACTAATCTCTTTGGCCCCATTTAAAGTGGGCATTGATGTCTATAACCTGAACAGCCTTTTTAAACCTAGTGATTGCAGGTTTATGTTATTTGTGGGGACATAGATCCCCTCAGAGGCTTTTGGTTTATTTGCTTCCCATGATTTCAACAGTTGCAGATCACATCTGGTCACAATTCTTGAGAGGCCAGCTGAAACAGCAGGCTTGGAGTGAGCTGGGAGAGCAGTGCCATTTATCTCTTCTTTGCAGCTGAGCTGGCTTCCACTGTCTGGCATTTAAGTAGAAGCTCTTGAAAAAGACTGAGTAACAATCCTATCTCCTGCTGCTTGGACTTCAGAAGCCTTTGGCTTTTCCAACTCTGAGGACCAACATTACCAAAATTTCAATCAATTTAAATTGTAGGCCATATGCATAGAAATTTTCCTACGGCAGATCTGAAATCCCTTCCATTTCTACTTGCAAATTAACTGATTTTTGCCCAAATCAGTCACTTCCTAGTATCTGCCAGAAGCATCAACAAGCACCAATAATTTTAGTGTTTCCAATCACTTTTATAGATCTACAAGTTCTATAAGCACATGTTCTGTCTTCTAAACAATCACGGGTGATCATATTACCACCTGTATCGCCAAGACAAAGATAAACTGTTTTTTAAAAATTTGTATTTATTTACTTGAGAAAGAGAGAGAGAGCACAAGTGGGGGGAAGCAGCAGGAAGAGGGAGAAGGAGAAGCAGACTCCCCGCTGAGAAGGGAGCCCAATGCAGGGCTTGATCCCAGAACCCTGAGCTCATTACCTGAGCTGAAGGCAGATGTTTAACTGACTGAGCCACCCAGCACCCCAAAATCACTAACATTTTACTATGTCCCAGGAACTATGTTAGATCAATATCTACTATCTATGAGTAACTCATTATTTTCTCTGTTTGTGAATTGAGTAATTGGCCAATGTTATGGGTACAATGTCAGATCATTATACCCATTTGTGGATTCGAGAACTATAAACGTTTTCATTATTACATAAATATTTACTGATCTATCATGTAATTATAGATTTTTAGAGATATTGCCTTAGTGAATAGTTATATTCAGTTGATCATTTTATAGATAAGAAAACTGATTTTGAAGACTAGTATGTACCTGAATTAATTCAGGAAATGTGATGATAAAGCAAGACTTTTAGAATCTAACTTATTGGTATTTAAAAAAACATTATTGGCTGTTAATTATGATGTTATATATGAAAATCATACATGGAACATTTTAACATGATTTTCATGAAGACCATTGTCTGGACTTGTACTGCACAAAACAGTAGCCATTACCCACATGTAATTATTATAAATTTAAATTTAAATTTAAATGAATTAAAGTGAAAGAAAAGTAACAATATAGTTCCTCAGTCACTCCAGCCACATTTCAAGTGCTCAGAAGCTGCAAAGGACTGGTGGTTACTATATTGGACCATACAGATATAGGCTGTTTCCATCGCTGTAGAAAGTTCTACTGCATAGTCCTTGTCCAGACATTTGATAGAGTTTGGTGAATACAAATATAAATAATACTTATAAGAACTTGATTTGATTAATAATCTGAATAATAAACATAAAACGTTCTTATGAAAAATGCCTAAGTGGCAAAAATAAATAACCCACATCACAAATTATATTAATTACTTTCCAAAATGTCGATTTCCTTTTTTGTTGATATGATCTCTAATTTTTTTATGTTTTAAATTTTATATGTTTTATGATATTCATCCCTAAGTAAAAATATATGAAGTAGGGGCGCCTGGGTGGCTCAGTCATTAAGCGTCTGCCTTCGGCTCAGGTCGTGATCCCAGGGTCCTGAGATCGAGCCCCACATTGGGCTCCCTGCACCGCCGGGAAGCCTGCTTCTCCCTCTCCAACTCCCCCTGCTTGTGTTCCCTCTCTCACTATGTCTCTCTCTGTCAAATAATAAATAAAATCTTTAAAAATATATATATATATATATATGAAGTAAAGAATGACCCAAGATTGATCTGGATTTATTTTCTTATAAATTAATGATATCAAAATTTGCAATGTAAATACATACCTTTATTATTTAATTTTATACCTTCATAAACTTTATATTAATTTAATACTTTTCCTAATTGTTTTTCTTTCTTTAAGATTTTATCCATTCTTTTGAGAGAGAGAGCGCACAAGCAAGGGGAGTGAAAGAGGGAGAGGGAGAAGCAGACTCCCCACTGAGCAGGGAGTCCTACGCTGTGCCTCATGTTCTTCTGATTAAAACATACATACAAGGTCAGAGTAGAAAGTCTTAAGATTTAGGACACATAAAATTAATAAAAGTCTAATTCTATTATTCAATAATAATATATGATAACATTTCTGTTCGTTTTTCCCATATTGACACAAGAGAATTTTACCTTGAGTTTTAGTCTATTTTTTATTATTTTTTGTAACATATTTAAATATTATTTTAATTACTATTTTTTCATTTTATCAATTTTTCTATATGTACTATCACTTATTCTAAACTTCTAGACTAATTTGGTAGAGAAAAAAACATGTAATTCATGTTGCTAGTGGTAGTTTTGTAACAAAAAACATGAGGCATACATGATTAAATTAAGAACTAAACTCCTTGCTTGTCCCAAACCTTTGCTAAGAAAATAAATACACCTTATATTTAATTACTCTAAATCAAGTGATTTTTATAATGAATGGGTCTATAATCTGATTAAATTACTTTAAGATAGAACAATTACTTCTAAAGAATCTTGGTTTTCATTCAGTGTTATGACCACAATTACAGGGATCATTTATAATTTACATTTTATATTTAAATGTTTAAAGGTTAAGTTCTCATCCTTTTTTTTTTCTTTAAAATTCTGTTAATTAGTGTTATTATTCATTTTCAAAACAGTTTTCAGAGGAAGGACATATTAAACTTTTCTTAATTTTTATATCTGAAAATATTTTATTTTAGTCAACAGTTTTTTTTATTTTTATTGTTATGTTAATCACCATACATTACATCATTAGTTTTTGTTAGGCAACAGTTTTATTGGAATTATTAAATAACTTATGCTACCTCTTAAAACTGTGTTTCGTTTATTTTTTGGGTGAGGCAATAAATTTGTAGTAAAGGATAATATCAAACTACTTCTTGTTCTCTTGAGGAAAACCATTTTTTTCCCTATTTTATATTTGATATTTTTTCAAATAAAGTGATTATTTTTAAATATAACTGAGTCAAGTCTTTGTACAATTGAGAAATTATTTCACTGTTTGTTTAATTATTGCTTCTTTTGCTCTTTTAAAATTTCAACTTCCAAAATCTTCCATATCTGATTTGGATTTAACCCTCTGAACCCAACTTTGCATGTCTATGTCACTTTTTAACATACCCTCCTTTTTCTTCTATGTTCTTAAAAATATATATATATATATTACTCAAGATAAACCTTGCATAGTATCATATTTTTTTTGTAATACTAATTATATTTACATATTGAAGAAAACATTTATTTCTTTTATTTTTTGCTACCCAATATTAGAAAAAAATCTCTGCATCCGTGAAGCTGAAAAAGGGTAGCCTAAGACTGGAAATTATTATTTTCTGTCCTGTTAGAATGAAGCAGGGGCATATAGACAATGGGCAGAATTGAGGGTGAGAGAGTAGAAGATACATGGCACCCGGAGGGAAGGGGACCAGGGCGATGGTCTTACCATCTGCTCAGAAGCTTATTGGTGTCTGTTTCAGGTCCTCTCCCTACCTTCCTGCCATTGTCGATCCTGTTTTCTGTCATTTTCTTAGAGACAGTGGATTTTCTTTAAATATATTCTTCCAATGAATATTTTCCTGATTAAATTAGTTGGATCTTCTGTTTGCAACAAACATGATGATTAATATATTTTGGGTGATCTCTGGCATTATTTTTCATTTAAAATGTTTTCATTTCTATCTCTACATTAAAATCTTTCTATTCTCTGCAGTTTACTATTTCTTGCATGAAGACACAGAACTTTTGTGTATTTCCTAATATATTTCATTTCTATTTTTTATGTATTTGTCAAACTTTCTGGCATATATTATATATTCAGAAAATATTTTTTGTTAATAAAGGAAGCAGTCAAGGCAAAACTGAGAATGGAAAGTTCAACAAGAAATAAAATGCAAAATTACTTTAAAAATCAGTTATTTCCACAGTAAAGTTTTTATTGAAAATAGCAATAGACACAGAAAACAACTAGATTTTGCTAAAAAAATAAAAAAAATTACCATCCCTTCAGGTAATCTCTCTTATGATTTTACTGAAGAAATGGTTTAACTTTCCTATAGCCAATTTGTCTTCTTTCAGATGGTAAGAACTATCTTACTTCCTATGCCTCCTATGAACAGTGTTTATCCATCTATCCAAAATGAAAATTACAATATTTTCTTTTTAATTAAATTTACTTAAAACCACAAGTTCCTGTTCTTTTTTGTGTGTGTGTGGGGGGGTGTCAGTTTCTCCCCATAGTCCATTGAAAAATGGTGGATATTGAAAGAAATGAATGACTGACACTTCTATAGATCTATGTTAATCATCTTCACCTACTTCTTGAGCTATCCATTCATGAATAATCCCTCAGACAGGGAGTCCTTCTTTCCTACACAGGGATTTCTTTTTAAAATATTTTTCCATCATGACTGCAGAGTATCTATATCTTAACCTTCCAATATGTTTAATGTGCACATTTTTAGCAAGCAGAAATATACGAAAGTAAAACCACCAAAAACATGTATTAGAAAATTCACAGGTAGTTGCCAAATTCCTAGAAAACAGTATTGAGACTGGGATGAAGAAGGATGAAGGATGAAGAAGGATGAAGAAGGAAATGGAGACAGACAGAAAGACATTAATTGTCTCCAGACAGAAGTCAGGGGCAGAAAGAGACTAGTAGTTTGAAAAGCATTGTGATTTGAAAGCAACTGCACAGAAACACAGAAGATTGGTATTAAATACCTTACTAACACTGTTCAGTAATAAAACAAAGGCAAGCAAATATAAATTATAGACATATGTGCAAGTCAGAAAGCTTTGACATCATTTTAAATTTTTATGTAAAAAGATGTTTTAATTTTGGAGTTAATTATAATTATACAAAGATAAATATGATTTTGATTATTTTTAATGCTAGAAGATGATTATATAACAATACTATTTAAATGTAGTAAATATATTTTAGGTGACTGTGGCAGTAATCCAAATAGAAAATGGAGTCAATCATATTAGATATTAGATATAATATATAATGACAATTCATCATCATAGTTAAAATTTCCCTAAAATTGCCAAAGAAATCCTCAGTATATCCACTCTGTGAGTTCACAGATGACCTGAGTTTTTCCAACATTTTTCTTGTGCACCTAATATCATAATTAAAATGATGTGTTCTGGCATTGTTATGGACTAAATGTTTGTGTCCCCCTACTCCCCACAAATTCGTATGTTGAAGCCCTAATCGCCAGTGTGGCTTTATTTATGGTGGGATTTCTATGGAAGCAATAAAGATTTAATTAGACCGCAAGAAGGGGCCTGATCTGATAAGATTAGTGTCCTTATAAGAAGAGATAACAGAGAGCTTAGTCTCTCCAAGGAAAGGCCATGTGAGGACACAGTGAGAAGGCAATCATCTGCACACCAGGAAGAGAGCTCTCAACAGAAACGGACCATCTTGGCACCCTGATCTCAGATTTTCACCTTCAAGAATTGTGAGAAAATACATTTCTGTTGATTAAGCCACCCAGACTGTGATATTTTGTTATGGCAACCCAAGATGACTAAGGCAGGCATTTATGTTATTCTCTGTCTTAAGTATATCATCTAGGCTAGTTGGTGATAAGAGCATGACCTTCTTTAACAATCAGATACATGAAGAAACAGTACAAAATTATGCAAACGTTATTGAAGTTCTTAAATTGAAATGTGGCGGAAAAAAATAACACATAAAAACATCTTTCGTATGCTGTCTGCAAGCTTCCACTGTAAATCACAATAAATCCATAGGAGCTGCTAATATATACTCTTTAAATACCCAAATGATTTTAATTCCAGTAAATAATTCATATATTAAAATTGTTTTCTACACTATTTGCATATGTACATAAAACACTTATGAGAAAGGTTTGAAGATAACATTTGCTTGTGCTTAAGATAATTTGAGTGTGGCTATGCATATTTCATTAAATTTCTTTGCCAATACATCTACAATATGATGAAAAAATTCTAGGAACTTAATGGTTACATATCTGCATTGTTGAATATATAGTCATGTTGAAACTCCAGAAATAGGAAATATACTTCAGGAAACTCCCGGTGTGTCATGAATTTAATGAATTTTAATCCAGATTTGCTTTGAAATAATCACATAATATCCAGATGTCTGTGGCTCAGCTTCTAATGCCTGCCAATAGGGCAGTGCAAGAAAGCATTAGTTTTGTGACTAATGATACTCACTCTCTTAGCTTTAAGGTAATGGAACCCTGAATGCCAAGAGATTCCTGTAACTATTTTTTTTTTTTGAAGAATTTATTTATTTGACAGAGAGAGAGATAGTGAGAGCAGGAACACAAGCAGGGGGAGTGGGAGAGGGAAAAGCAGGCTTCCCACGGAGCAGGAAGCCTGATGCAGGGCTTGATCCCAGGACGCTGGGATCATGACCTGAGCCGAAGGCAGACGCTTAACGACTGAGCCACCCAGGCGCCCCTCCTGTAACTATTTCGATAGTGTCATGTGAATCTGGTTATTGAATTATATTTGCACTCTTTTGAACATCCAGAGCTAATCATAGCAATCCAAGTTTGAGCTGTTTATTTTCCCAAATATAACGAAGTCAAGGTGATGTGAAAGCGTTGTCTTGTATTAGCATTTGTTCTTCTGTTCCACCCCTCAGTTTAAAAATATGTGTTCCTGACTTTACAAAGACTGAAATTCAGAGTCTGATAACATAGAATATGTCTGCAGACTCTATCAAATAGGAGCAGTAATAGTATCATTGTCCTGTTTTATGAGGTAATAATTTGATTCCAACTAAATGAACATCAGGGCAAGATAATAAATTTAAGAATAAACGCTCATGGGCGCCTGGGTGGCTCAGTCGTTAAGCGCCTGCCTTCGGCTCAGGTCATGATCCCAGGGTCCTGGGATCGAGCCCCACATCGGGCTCCCTGCTCCGCGGGAAGCCTGCTTCTCCCTCTCCCCCTCCCCCTGCTTGTGTTCCCTCTCTCGCTGTCTCTCTCTCTGTCCTATAAATAAATAAATAAATAAAATCTTAAAAAAAAAAAAAGAATAAACGCTCAGAAAAATAATTATATCGGTTATTTTGCTGTTCTTACTCAGGGATTTTTCTCCCCTGGAAGGAGCTTCGAAAGAAACACAAGAACAAAGAGGGCACATGCATTATTTGTAAATATAATTAGGAAATATCTCCAGTGACAAAAACGTTCATTTCCCGATTTCCAAAAGAATTTCACCATCTCCCAAGTCTTTACAGTGGTCTCAATTGCCCCTTTTGTGCTTTGAGCCTCACCCTTTGCCATAACTCTAAAGAAATGCCTGCCTCTCAGGGGTTAGGAAGGAGAATGAATTCACGTTCTATTCTCAGCTTAATACACTAAACCATTGTAATCATAGCTTCTCTGCTTGTTGCTTATCCTTAAGTTTTAGAAAACAATGTAACCATCGCTTCTATCGGCAAATATTATGACTGGTACAGTGACTAGAATACAGTATTATATTCGTGGAACTCATGGATAAAACTTTGCTGGGGGATGCAGATCTCACGTCTATCTCTCAAGAATGAGGGGATGGATATAGAGTTAATGAAAAATAGGTATTATTTACTATATTAAACTGGTAAATGCTATGGAGAAAAATAAATCAGACGGCAGAATAAAGTTTTCTGGGAATGGATTTCAATTTCCTATTGGTTGTCCAGGGAAGACTTCACATTTGATTTGTGAGCAGGTTGCAATCTCTCTCCTCTCTGGCTTTCGACTCCTATTTATAATCTTTCCCTTATGTATTGACTTCTATTCTTTTGAGATCAAATATCATGGAAACCATAGGAGCTCTCTCTTTAATATTCTGTCACCTCTTGTGCCCCTTACTTGTTTTTTACTCTTTCTTGGAAAACCCTTAACCTTGATTAAATCCAACTCTTTTGCTAGAACCCATTCAGCTGAAAGTGGCTGGAGAAAAAACACACATTCACACAGAAGTGTTGACTGATCTAATGTGAATACATGACCATGACCACAAGAGGGCTCTTAATTCCGCTTAGTGAGGACACCAGATTTCTAATTCATTTATTTGAAGATATGTCAAATGTATCCAACTGCATCCAAAACAAAATACTAACGATAAAAACAAAATAGGAAATATTTCTATATCAGTGCTTCTATATTCCATTATATCTCGATTTTGTAAGCCTCCTTTAAAATACACAATGGAGGGACGCGTGGGTGGCTCAGCTGGGTAAGCATCTGCCTTCAGCTCAGGGTCCCGAGATCAAGTTCTTAGGGTCCTGGGATCAAGTTCCCCATCGGGCTCCTTGCTCAGCAGGGAGCCTGCTTCTCCTTCTGCCTGCCACTCCCCCTGCTTGTGCTCATTCTCTCTCTCTGACAAATAAATAAATAAAATCATTAAAAATATATACAATGGAATATTTTTCAGACTTAAAAAAAAAAAAAAGCAAAGGAAATCCTGTTATATGTGTGACAACTTGGATGAACCTGGAGGGCATTAAGCTAAATAAAAAAAGTTAGTCACAGGACAAATAGTAGTACATGATTCCACTTTTTCGAGGAATTTAAGAGAGTCAAACTCATAGAGGCAGAGACAAGAATGGTGGTTGCCAGGGGCCAACGTGAGGGGGAATTGCCCTTCAAAGGGTATAATGTTTCAGTTGTGTAAGATGAATAAGTTCTAGGGATCTGCTGTATGACCTTATGCCTATAGTTAACAATACTGTATTGTGCCCTGAAAAGTTGTTGGAGGGCAGATTTCATGTTATGTGTTCTTACCACAATTAAAGAAAAAAAAAACTTACTTGACTTTCACACAATGTATCCACTGAGTGTGTATTTTCTAGATTGTTGACTTCTCATTAGAATGATAAATTTGATTTCTGTTCATAGTGATTCCTATCATGTTAATGAAGATAAGAATACCCATTTTTTCATCAATAGTTTGATTTTTTAACTGTTTTCTATAGTGTACTCAAGAAACTGATATTTAAGCAATACATATGTATTAGGTAATTGGATATTTGGTAATATCTCATAATTTTATTACTTTTACAATATATCTCTGAAATTTAAATTTATTTTTTTTTTCATTCCTGACATTGTTATATAAACATCTCATTAGTGAGGAGTCTTCTTTTTTTTTAATTTTGAGATTTGAAATTAAGGAATAGTTACATCCACTCATGTAATCTGCTTACATTTTCAAGAGAAGTTTCTTATATAATCAATATATTTTTATCTTTCCGATGTTATCTTGCAAGTGAAATAAGAATCCAGAAGGCAGGGATGTTCTTCCCATTTATAACTATGACATTATTCAATAGATAGCATAAGAAAAATCTTTAATCTCCTTGTTAGAAAAGAGACAGTAAATCAGAACAGAATGCTAAACATGTAATTTTGATAGATTAAGTAGGATTAATACCTAGTCGAGGAAACACTGTGTGTTTGCACATTTAGCAGATCATTTGAGCTATAAGAAAGTTTCATTTAATATATCATTTACTTAACTTGTCAACTCTAAAACTTCTTGAACTAAATCACTAAACTCCCAGTAATAATGAAGAATGGAGAAGAAACTCCAGATGGATCATGCAGTTAGTTATTAACATATGGCCACAGATAATCAGCTGTAGGCCTGTGCCTCTTTGTTATGTAGTACATGAGAGGTAAAGAGCTCCTTGCTAATGATTCATTCAGTCTCTATTCAATAAGACTCTTTGTGGATGACACATGTGTAAGTACTCAAAGAGGTTGATCAAGGCTTACAGACATAATTAGATAAAAAGTGCCATAATTGGACTGCCAGTTGACATTGGGAAAGGAGCAACCTGGTTTGGCTCTAGGAGGACAAAGATTTGGGAATCTTAGTCTTAATGGCAAGGCAAGGTGAGAGAATGATGATAAGTATTTTTAAGGGAAATGAGGCAAACTGTGAGTATTTACTGCTGTGTACACTGCTTATGAAACTCAGGGTGGGATTGGGCTGTGATTAGAGCCAGAAATGTGTGGTATATATTTGCCCTCCTAACTGTCAGTGTGAAGTATCTGGATTCCTTCAGCTCTCCTTAAACAGGTTTTCTCCCTTTGCTTTTTGGTTAAAATAGAGAGGAAGTAGAATTAAGACTCCATGAGCCTGAGTCTGGTGTCTTGGGCAAGTTCCTTAAGTTTTCTGTGCCTCAGTTTCACACTTTGTAAAATGGAGCTAATAAAAGTACCCAATTTATAGTAATTTGTGGGGATATTAAATAAACTTCTATTAAAATATAACATAACCATTCCAAGCAAGAAGTATACTTTTAAAAATGCTATTTTGTCTCTTCAAAATAACAACAATTATTCAATAAAAAACTACCCATCATTTTTACTGACATGACATATTTTACATAGACTATAAATCCAAGCTATCTCAGAAAGCCTGGCAGGCTCTTGGGTAACAGGTATTCTCTAGGTATGTTGCTTTCTGGTACACGCAACCTTGTGGAGGATCCTTGATCTTGGCGCTATCAGAATATGGTCTGACAGGGGCGCCTGGGTGGCTCAGCCGTTAAGCGTTTGCCTTCGGCTCAGGTCATGATCTCAGGGTCCTGGGATCGAGCCCCACATCGGGCTCCCTGCTCCACGGGAAGCCTACTTCTCCCTCTCCCACTCCCCCTGCTTGTGTTCCCTCTCTCGCTGTGTCTCTCTCTGTCAAATAAATAAATAAAATCTTTAAAAAAAAAAAAAAAAAGAATATGGTCTGACACTGTGTCTCATTAGCCCAGAAATTAGAAAGCGTGTGAGCTAGATTTGGCACTCAGGGCTTTGTCAATATATACTGACTATAGCCAAAGACACTTCCACCCCAAGAACATTTATTTCAAGAATATTTTAGACAAATGACCCCTGGAGTTAACAGATGGGTTTATGTTCCAGGAGCCAGGGAGAATGACACATTTTCCAAGAAATGTGGTCACTGGTGCGGTCTCCTCCCTTGTTCAATTTCAGGCAGCAGTCCTGTCTTTTTATAGCTGAAGTAACTTTTAATTTTATTCAAACAAACTTCCAGTGTTACTACTCTGCCAAGACAGGTGTGCTGAAAATTGAGGCTTCTAATTATTTTGAAATTTTTGATATTAATACATGCAAATGAATTTAATGAATGCATTGAATGGATTCAAATTCATTTAGAAGTTCAAGTAAATTAAAATAATAATGATTGTTCATGGAAAGAAAATGAAGGTATTAAATCTTTTAATTTCATCTGTTGTAAATTTTGAAAAGATGGTTAAAAACAGACAACGTTTTTTGTTTTTTTTTTTTTTAAAGATTTTATTTATTTATTTGAGAGAGAGAATGAGAGAGAGATGAGACACATGAGAGGTGATAGGGTCAGAGGACGAAGCAGACTCCCTGCCGAGCAGGGAGCCCGATGCGGCACTCGATCCCGGGACTCCAGGATCATGGCCTGAGCTGAAGGCAGTCACTCAAACCAACTGAGCCACCCAGGCGCCCCAACGTTTTTAATTTATTATGTAAAAATGATATAGTTGTGTCCATATCTAAAATTTGAAAAAGCCGTTATTAAAATTCACTGTCAAAAATTACATGTAGCCATTTACAGCATAAAAGCTGATATAAAAAATGTATGTCAGTGGAAGCAAGCTGTTTTAAAACTATTAATAATTCAAATCCTATTAATATTCAATATTTAGTATATCTGTTAATACTGTATTTTATTTTTGTTTCCATCATAGGTAATGCAAAAATTAAATTTTGCCAAATATATTATAGATGCTTCCACATCCCCCAAATTATTTCCAAAATATGCTGTAATATATTACAATTATCTATACATTCCAGAGCTACAAAAAAAGTGGAAAAGTAGTCTCCCAGAACTTAGACACCAATCCCTGACCAAAAGAATCAGATATGTAAAAATAGTTCCCTTAGCCAATGCTGAGACACTGAAACGAACTCAAACTTTTTCTTATCCAAAGATGAAGTTATTCTCAGGAGGAACTTAGGTTCACCAATAGAAAATTTTTGCTTCAAACTGGAACTTCTTTTGAATCTAATTAAAAATTAAGTTTTCCTGTTTTTCATTTGGGGTGACAGAGGCATTAATTTTTTAACATTAATCCAATCAGGATGACTTTTCATATACTTATAACATTAGATAGAACCTCTTTAAGTTTTCCTTGTCCTCAGAGACGGGTAGAAAGAGGTGAGGAATTATTACATATGTTTGGATTACTGTAAGCCTCTGTTCAAGATGTTTTAGTCTTACATCAAATACATGCACTTATTCACAGCAACTGGGTGAAGTAGGCAGACTTGCATAGAATTAAAATAGGAGTTCAAATAACCTACAATAAAACAAAAAATATCTGAAGAAATAAATAGAAGAAGTTGGAATAAAACAAAATCAGAGTGCAAAGATTTCCTTAATGAGATGAAATAATGTATTTATTGATATATATATATTATTGATGATATTTCCAGGAGGTAAATATTTATGTATGTAAATTCAGCAGTAGGTATAAAGTAAAAATATATATTCTTTTTAAAAATTTTTATTGTTATGTTAATCACCATACATTACATCATTAGTTTTTGATGTAGTGTTCCATGATTCGTTGTTTGTGTATAACACCCAGTGTTCCATGCAGTAAGTGCCCTCTTTAATACCCATCACCAGGCTAACCCATCCTCCCACCCCCCTCCCCTCTAGAACCCTTAGTTTGTTTTTCAGAGTCCATCATCTCTCATGGTTTGTCTCCCCCTCCGATTTCCCCCCTTCATTCTTCCCCTCCTGTTATCTTCCTCTTCTTCTTTTTTTTAACATATATTGTATTATTTGTTTCAGAGGTACAGATCTGTGATTCAACAGTCTTGCACAATTCACAGCACTCACCATAACACATACCCTCCCCAATGTCTATCACCCAGCCACCCCATCCCTCCCACCTCCACCAGATGAATGGATAAAGAAGATGTGGTATATATATACAATGGAATTTTATGCAGCCATCAAAAGGAATGAGATCTTGCCATTTGCAGTGACGTGGATGGAACTGGAGGGTGTTATGCTGAGCGAAATAAGTCAATCAGAGAAAGACATGTATCATATGACCTCACTGATACGAGGAATTCTTAATCTCAGAAAAATATATATTCTTGATTCCTTCTCTTCTGGGCTCATGTTTCCCAGTGCCTGGGTTCTTACCAAATGCTATGGTTCCTACATCTGTAGGAACATATGTTCCTACATATAAACATATATAAACATATATAGATGTACATATATAGATATACATAAAACATATATATATATGTTTTAGATATTTTTCCTTCCCTGTGGTTCCCCTTAAGCCTGTCAATACCTGTAGATATATATAGATAGATATCTATCTGTATGTCTATACATCCCTCTATATAGAGATATAGATACCTAGATATCTATATATATATATCCCAGATTGTATTACTTTTTATTTGTAAGAATTTGTTCTAGTGAATTAAACATAAACATATACAATGTACATTTTTTTTATCTGTGAGGTATTTTTAGAATTAAAAAGACCAAATGTCAAAAAGAGAGTGTTACTAAAATTAATTATGAAGTATTCATGCAAGATAATAATGATAATAGATTTAGCTGGCAAATACCATGCCCAGGTATATATTATACAGTGAGCTAATAAATTTTATATTGAAATATACACTCCAATTTTGCTCAGCCAACCTCCATTTGTGACTTTCTACTACCTTCTCTGCCCCTACTATAGATCCCAAATCAGCTGGAAGACTGCTTTATCCGAACACTCCTAGATAGCAGAACAGTCCTTATGATGCAATTCAGACAATGAGATAAAAGCAGAATCTGCTGTAGTCACCCCTTTTCCCCTTCATTCTTTTCCTGAACTAAGTGTAGCTATGACAGCTAGAATTGTGTCAGCCACCTTAAGACCATGGGGGAAAGGCCAAGGGAATCACGGAGATATTAAATAGGCCCTACGATCAAACTGCAAAACCCATATCAGCAAATTAGCAAACTGTACATCTTAACTTTTTGTATAATGTGAAGATATGTATTTACATATAGACATATATGTATATATACACAACATATAGTCATTTTTTAATTTTTATTTATTAGAGAGAGCACAAGCAGCGGGGGGGGCAGCAGGGAGAGGGAGAGAGAGAAGCAGGCTCCGTCCCAGAGCCCGATGCAGGGCTCAATCCCAGGACCCCAGGATCATGACCCAAGCCAAAGGCAGACAATTAATGACTGAGCCACCCAGGCGCCCCGAGAGAGTCATTTTTATAATCATTTAGATGTTTCTTGCAGCTTACATATTCCAGACTAATATTTGAGCTTCATCTAACATTTTCATTAAAACAACCATAAGGTAGATACATCTTATTTTAATTAGAGAATGTCAAATATTGTAGAGATTAAATAACCTGCCCCAAATCACATAATTTATAAGTGGGAGAGCTGAGATTTGAACCAAGTTTTTTCTGTCTCCAAAACTTATCATCTCTGCCAGTCTATAGCTACTGATATTCATGCAATGAAAAGCTAGCCAATGATAAAATCTTACAAGTTTGTTTTCAGGAGAACAGAATCTAAGTTTGGTCTTTTCTCCTTTGGCTTCTCTCTGAGTTTTTCTCATTGGAAGTACATGAAGACTATTGGGCAGTGGGAGAAAAGGTAAGTAGAGAAACATACTATCCTGAATCCCTCTCTTCTGGTCCCATGTTTCCCAGTGCCTTGCTTCCTACCAAACACTAGGGCTCCTACACCTGGGTTCTAGAAACTGCTTTCTCCTCTTAGCCCCTGAGACTGAACAGTGGTAACAACTTGCCAGTGTTTCTTGTTTTAGGTATTTTTCCTTCCCTGTGGCTCCCCTTAACCCTGTCAATACCTGTGTGATGGTGAATTTTATGTGTCAGTCTGACTGGGATAATGGATACCCAGATAGCTGGTGAAGTATTATTGCTGGGTATGTCTGTGAGGGTGTTTTGGAAAGAAATAGCATTTGAAACAGTACAGCAAGTGAAGATCTATCCTCATTAATACAGAAAGGCATCATCCAATCCATAAAAGACCTAAATAGAACAAAAAGGCAGAAGGAAGGCAAATTCTCTCTTTCTCTCTTTCCCCTTCTTTTTTTTTTTTTTTTAAGATTTTATTTATTTATTTGAGACAGAGAGAATGAGAGACAGAGAGCATGAGAGGGAGGAGGGTCAGAGGGAGAAGCAGACTCCCTGCCGAGCAGGGAGCCCGATGCGGGACTCGATCCCGGGACTCCAGGATCATGACCTGAGCCGAAGGCAGTCGCTTAACCAACTGAGCCACCCAGGCGCCCTCTCTTTCCCCTTCTGCCTGAACTGAGACATCCCTCTTCTCCTGCCCTCAGATATTGGTACTCCTGGTTCTTGAACTGAGATCAAGGCTAACACCATTAACACCCCCACCCCCCTTCTTAGGCCTTCCAAATCGAACTGAATTACACAACATTCTTTGGTTTGATTCTCCAGCTTGCAGACCATAGACAACGGGACTCCTTGGCCTCCATAACCATGTAAGCCAATTCCTAAAGTAAATCTCTAGAACACTCCCTCCGTTAAACTCTCTGAATCATACTGTAGCAGCATGTTCCCTAGTGGATGCCAGCTAGGACACCATATACTCTGTAATATTTTTGTTATCTTTTATAATCAAAATGTAGAAAATTATATATACAAATAATTTCATGTATATATGATTGATTATATCCTAATTAAAAAAAAAAGAAACTTTAAGACTAAATAAAGGCAGTGGTTGTCTGTAAAACAATATTAGACAATAGAGTGGGTGGAAACGGAAGTAGGTGAAGAAATTTCAATGTATACATTGTAATTGATTAGATTTTTTAAATATATAAAGGGGTTACATATTCAAAACAAACCAAATAAAATTAAACGTATTTATTAATGGCATTAGGGTGTTTAAATTCTAAAGACGAACTTTGTTGTTTTGTTGTTGTTTTGTCCCAAAGAATGAAACTAAGATTAGTATACTAAGTTTATCTGTAATTATCGTAGATTACGTTTCCTTTTTTTTTTAAACTTTATTTGAGAGAGAGAATGAGATAGAGAGAGAGCATGAGAGGGGGAGGGTCAGAGGGAGAAGCAGACTCCCCGCTGAGCAGGGAGCCCGATGCGGGACTCGATCTTGGGACTCCAGGATCATGACCTGAGCCGAAGGCAGTCGCTTAACCAACTGAGCCACGCAGGCGCCCCTTTTTCCTTCTTTTCATACTCTAATATTTTGGGATATTGAGGCCTCTCTCCTCACTTGATCACCAGAGATTTTAATATGATTCCAGAACAAAAAAGAGACCAAAGATGGGAGAACTTCAGTGCAACAATATATGAAAGATATTTTCCACTTTTGACTGCCGCTCAATTCTGTCAGAATGGATGCATAATTTGTCAGGGCTCAGGGAAACCTCTGGGAAAACATGCATAGAAAACTAAACTGATTATCTAGACTTTGTGGGAGGCAGTGATCTCTATAGTCCTGTTCAAGGCAGGAGCCCTGGGAGGAATCTGAAGCCTCCTCCGGTGACATATATGTGCTGACAGCAAAGCAGGTTGTGTTCACTGGCGAATATTCTGGGACCCGCTGATCCTGCCACCTATGCTTATGAGACCCAAGTCCCATATATGTGATCAATCTAGGAAACGTATCCAGTTTTAGTCATCTTGACATCATATGGTACATATTTGATTTATAAACGTAAATTTCTGGGTATTGTTTATTTTGTAGCAGATAAATAAAAGTGTTAATTTTAACAATTCTGTTTACCTCTATTCATTAGTAATCTTTAAAAACTTTTGGATAAGTAATAACATTTTTTTTCATTTTGTTTAGAACTCTTAACAGTGCAAATACAAGATCTTTTGTTATTTCATCTTAATAATCACTGAATTTTATAAAAACAACTGTGTAGTCTCCCATATTTTTTTAAAATTTTTGAATATAAGAAAAGTATGTACTTACAGAGAATACATTAAGTTTTAAGAAACTTCTTCCTCTTCTTAATAATTTTCTAATTTTATTGCTAGCATGTAAATCTGTCCTACTGTTTGTACTCTTGATTCCATGATTCCCAGTAAGAATATGTATTTCTCCCCGGGTAGCATCTTCAGGAAAGTGTGCAGAGCATAGTGAGGATCTACAGAGCCAACAGCTAGGGCCATCAATCAGTTATGTGAAGATCTAAGTGACAAATTTTCATGGCCACTACAAATTGATCTTACTGTATTTCATCAGTCAGTATCACCTTCCCTAATGATAGAGCCTTATTACAGGTTTTAATGCACTGCATAAGACAGTGCCTTGCAATGTTTTACTTCACCCAAGGTTATAAAATCCTGTCACTGAGAAAGCTTATTAAAGTAGCAGTCATGCCAACTACAAAATCTATGCTTATTCATCTGTCATAATGTATATTCACAGACCACAAATCCTTGCACAGATGTTTCTAAATCATTTTAAAAGTGGAACAAAGAAATAAGCATGGAAAATTCCAAGGCTAGCTCTTCATCTCCCTTTCTTTTCTCTGCACATCTCAATATATCAGATTGGGAAATATAATTCAATCAAATTATTAAAATATTAGTGTGTTTATCACTATGACTCTAATCTTGCAACTTAAGCAGTCATCAGGAAAACTTCATATTTAGTACACCAAATCTCAGAAGTGGTTTGGGTTATTCTTGTCCTATACTATTTTTCTTAAGAAGGTAGTATCAAAAATCCTATATTGTTAACTAGTATGTTACACTGCAATTATTTTCCTTGTCAATAGCACAGTTAAGAGATATAAATAATAATTTAAATAAAATTAATAAAAATATTTGTATTAAAAAAACATCGTAGGTGATGTGAGAAGGATGAAAATGGGAGTATTGGCAAAATCTCCCACCTATGACTGAAATTGCTGCTTGCTTGTTCTACATTAGTAAAATTAAAATGACATATTATAATATTCCAGCAGGTAAATGAGCTAGGCTACCTACATTTAGATGTCAACTTTACAAATTTCCAATTTAGTGACCATGAGTGAGATGACTCTCTCATTTTCAAAATATTTTCTCATTTTCAAAATGGGTGGAGTAATATGAGCCAGCTCAGAAGTGGTTGGGAAGACCAAGTAGCATGTACAGCATGCCATCAGAAGCCTTATTACTAACTTGTTATTAGTTTAAAAAATTGTTAGTTTAAATTTGGTATAAAATAATACACTTAGATCACACAGCTATATGAATGATTAACCTCATGTAAAAACAACTCATAATATTATCATTTTGCCCACTGTGGATCATTAGAATGGCAGTCCATCTATTATTCCAGAATAACTTATTGCAGTGAATGGTATTTTAAAATAAGTAGAGTAAACTAAACTTATTGTAGTGATCATTTCACAATATATACAAATATTAAATCATTATGCTATACACCTAAAACTAATATAATGCTATATGTCAATTATATGTCAATAAAACATAAAAGATAAATTATTTGGGCATGAGCAATATATCTAGTATTTTTATTAAACTTACAAGATTTCAATAGTAAGTATTGAATGGAGCACTGGGTGTTATATGCAAACAATGAATCATGGAACACTACATCAAAAACTAATGATGGTGATTAACATAGCATAATAAAATTAAAAAAAATTTCAATAGTACTGTGAATCTGAGAAGAGCTCGCCAGTAGATATAGTTCAAAAGGAGTTCTAGGGGAGTGCCCATGGGTACGCTGAAATTAATGATTATTCTATTCTAGGCTTTGCTTATCCTATAGTTCTAGGGGAGTATCAAAAGTTCTAGGGCTGGGGTGCCCGGGTGGCTCAGTCGTTGAGCGTGTCTGCCTTCGGCTCAGGTCATGATACCACGTCCTGGGATCGAGCCCTGCATCGGGCTCCCTGCTTAGCGGGAAGCCTGCTTCTCCCTCTCCCACTCCCCCTGCTGTATTCCCTCTCTCGCTGTGTCTCTCTCTGTCAAATAAATAAATAAAATCTTAAAAAAAAAATGTTCTAGGGCTGTACCCATGAGTACGTTGGAATTAACAATTATTCTATTCTAGGCTTTGCTTATCCTACAGGAGAACAAACTGCCAACACTGAGAATAATCTATAAGTTTGGCCCACTTAAATATATTTCTTCCTATCAGGCTACGAATGTCACTACTACCAACATACAGAAATGGACTAAGGAACATACTACATGGACATAGTATTCCTTATCACCGTCAATGCAGTGGTCTCATGAAGTTTTAGCAAGTGATTAAAACATAGATTGTTTGAGGGGCGCCTGGGTGGCTCAGTTGGTTAAGCGACTGCCTTCGGCTCAGGTCATGATCCTGGAGACCCGGAATCGAGTCCCGCATCGGGCTCCCTGCTCAGCGGAGGGTCTGCTTCTCCCTCTGATCCTCTTCCCTCTCATGCTCTCTGTCTCTCATTCTCTCTCTCTCAAATAAATAAATAAAATTTAAAAAAAAAAAAAAACATAGATTGTTTGATTCAGAAGGGGAGAAAGTCTTGAAAGTGACAATGCAAATGTGTCCTAGGAGGACAGAGGGGGAGAGGGTATTGAAAAGATTTCAAGGATTGGAGTATAGAAATAATTAACGAAAATGCTGTAATTATGCAGCGCTATTGTCTTTAAAATTTCTCAAGAAAATTTTATTTTGTTTTGACTGACTTGATAGTCTACGGGTAGCAGCTAGAGTGGGCCAGTTGGAAAAGATGTCACTGCAGTAGACATGAATCCATACCATTAAATTTGGCTTGTGCATCGTGAATGACAGCGGGGGCTGGATCATAATGTCCTCCCACGTAGTTAAAATGGAGTTATTTGTGACTACAATAAAAAGTGGAAGGACAGTTGTGCAATCCTTTACTTGTCAAATCCTGTGACATCTTCCAGGGGAGGAGGTGAAAGAGAAACCATGTCAGTGTGTTTTCACCCCTTGCTCTGTGGGGAAGCAGTACTGCCAAATGAAGGTTGTTCTCCCAGGATAGGTTAAATAAAGTAATAAATCGAATCTGATGGAGATGTGGCAAATGGGAAGAACATTCACAAGACTTTCACAGAGAAAGAGAACAATTCTCTGAATGACTATTTTCAGGTTTGGTGCTGACAAATGGCTGATGCTAAAAATAAAAAAAATAAATAAAAAAAAATCCAAAAACGAAAAAACAAAACAACAACAACAACAAAAAACCAAAGCTCCCATACTCCTTTTTCCAGAAAAGGAAAATTGGACCACAGTTTACTCACATTGTCTGCCTAAAGACACCATCTGGATAGTGTGGATTTAAGATGTTAAGCACCACTCCATGACTCACCATTGCCTTGTTGGAGCTACCACTTTGTTCATGGCATTATAATTATATTTTCCTTTTTAGGTATTTGGAGAGAAATATTACCTTTGAATCACACAGGGCAAAGGCTGTTGGATAGCTGAGCATCTGCCCACTCTGTCATTCTGAATTAAATGACACATTGCCAAGATGACTTTATATGATGAGAAGCAGATTTAGCCACCTGCCCAGTTTGTGACAGCTTCACTCTTTCACCTCTACTAAATCTGAATGTGGACATAATGCCTTTAATAAAAGAGATATTGGGACCCATATCACTTTGAAGAGAGTGGGCATATCGATGATAAAGGCCAAATATCATTGGCGATTATCCTCTGCTGTTTTCTATAGGCCATTAAAATGGGAGTCCTATAGAATGCCCAGACTGAGCTGTCTTTATCGGAGAATGTGCCCTGTTAAATTGCTCATGGAGCATCCAACATTAGTGTTCATGGAGAACACCAAGACGGGTGTTCTTACTGTATAGATATGCTGTACTTAATAATGGAGGACACATTGAGGTTTAATCAACACTGGCCCCAAAATTAGTTCCCAGATTTAGGAGCTATATTTGGCTTACTAAATTAACCCAAAGTGCTGTTCCTGGATAAAAAAGACCAAATAGGGTCACTAGAGGGAATATTTTTCTAAGAGTTTGTAAAAGTTTATGCCAAGTCTCTTGAGTGGATGGGACTTGCTTCAGAGCATGAAAGGACACCCCAGTCATTAACAATAGCGCTGGAGACCTTTATTCTCACTCAGGAAGGAGTATTAAAGGTTTATATCACTATAGAATCTTAGAAACTGGGCAGAAGTCCTAGAGGCCCAGTTTGGGGTAGGAGGAGACAATTCATTTATTAAGAACCCTACAGTAAGCCTAAGCTACAAAACAAAAAACACATCTTCTTGGGAAGTGTGGTTTTAATTAAAATATATAAGACATTCGTCTCATGGGTATTCAGGGACACTAATTTGAAAAACTCATCTGAAGTGATAGATAATGAACTTGATTGGCTGAAAACACAGTGCGATTTAGTTTTTGTTTTGTTTTGTTTTCTTTTCTTTTTGTATGTTTTTATAGTGAAATTAATTTTATAAAATATATTTGTAATCATAATAAATTTAAATGGACTAAAGATTCCATGGAATTTTCTTGTCAAAACTTAGCCAATACTATGTATAGAAGGCTATTTGTTTTGCTTTCTCTACCAGAAATCAATCATATGTTTTAGGGAATAACAGAATGGAAACTTCTTGAATGTACATGAGGTTTATTATATAAAACTATGATGTTGTAGCAAAGCAAAAATATTTTAAAAATTGTCAAGTTTTATAAAGTCCAATACAAACAGTAATCACTGTTTATTCCAGCAGAGATTCTTACACATATAATGTCATCAATATTTATTGAACGTAATTAGATTATGTGGATATTTGAATCCATGGATCCACTTGAAGACTTTAACGTAGTTGGCCTGTGTAGAATTTTGAGTCTTCTTCTGGTTTAGTAAGGGCCACAGTGAAGCCTACCTAATTTTAAGTAAAACTATTCATCAAGGCATTTAAAGGTTCTTGATGAAGTCAGTCCACTGTAACTCACAGAGCCTATCTCTTACTACCTTTGTGAACCCTACTCTTCTGTCAAATTGAGCATCTATAACTCAGATATTCCCCCTGTTTGCCCTAATGCTGTGCCTGGTAAAGCTGTAGATTCTGCCTACAAAACTCGTTGCCCTCATTCTCCCCAGTCACCCACCTAAGTAATCGATTTACATGACTCTTCTCACTTGAGCTGTGTCAACACCTTGCTTTAGTTTTACCTCTTTCATGATATTTGCTCTATCCTGTCTTATATAATTATTTATCTTTTTATATTATTTATGCTCAATGAGAGAAGACACTGTATTTTATTCACAATTGTCTTGCTTCAGTGCCTTATACATATCAATTTTTCAGTAATCGTGTTTTATTTATGAACTATAATCCCATTTGCTTTAAAAGCGAGACTGTTTATTATTTTTATGATAACGATGCTCTAATGGTCTTATTGCTAAAATGATTTATGAAGGAAACAGTAGGCTCTCTCATCATTACTTTGAAGATCTATATAATGTTCTTATAATAATACTGGCAAAGAAGCAAACCTGAGCAGGTTTAATGCAATTCTTAAAAAAAAAAAAAAAGAGAGAGAGAGAGAAAAAACACTGAACTGCATTTGAACAAACTCAGCAATTCAAATGATAACTACCATTGTCCTTTTTCATTTTATTTTGATTTTCCAATATTGTGTTTAATAAATGTCTGTTTCTATATTCTGTTCACGTTACTAACACAGCAGTTGATTCTATTAACAATACTACTAGAGCCCCCCTGCTGTGTGCTAGAAATATAACCGTAGAAAATGGTTGCTTCAAATGCCCTGGAAACAGTGCAGTGAGTAACATGCTTATAGCAACTCCCTTCATGCTTCAAAACTACATCATTGAGGTTACCTGGGCCATATTACTATAGTTTTAATTATTGTTGTGAAAATTAATATGCTGTGGTAACTAAGTATATTTTTCTCTGGGACCACTAGTTGTGAAATTAGGCTTTGTACATATATATACAAAGCCCCCTTCTCAGATTCCTTGCTAGTTTATTCCTATATTCAATATTATTTTTCTAGACAACTCAGGTCTTTCTTTATTTGTTTTATTTAACTACTGGATTAGTTACTTTATTTTGAGTATATTGCTAAACAATTAAGTAATGGGTCCCTTCTTCCCTCTCTTCCTCCCTGCCTTGTTTCTTTTTTCCCCTTCCATTCTTTCTTCCTCTCTTTCATAGCAGCAAAAATAAATATAGAAAGTGTATGAATACAAAGTCAATACCCTTCTTCAAGTCCTGTAAAGAGGGGTCAGAGAGGCAAACTTGTAAAATTTCAATTTTCTTTACATCTCAGGAGTGGCACATTATTTCAGATAGCATTCTTATTGCATCAGACAGAGGAAATTTAGCTATCTTGAGCACAGTTTCTCAGTGGCTTGTAGATCAGAACTTTAGGCAGAATACATAACTTCTGAGTGGTTACATATTATTATTTGAGAAATAGTAGTATTCTCACCTTGACTTCGGGGAAAATGGTGTTCATGCTACATTAAAAGCAAAAACAAAAACCTAAAATTAAAATGTTTTATGAATTCAGGGCTGGCTTTGGGTTTTTCACATCTGTATCTTCAGTGTAATACAGGGTTCCTGAAACACAGTAATTTTTCAATGTATCAGTTCTATGAAAATTATTAGTATTTGGACTGAAATCACAATCACTGTCAGTGTTCAGTGATTCTCTAGCATGCTCACACAATGCAGTAATGCCCCCAGAAATCATTATATTCTGAAGTTGATTCAAGAAATTTTATTTCTCCATAAAACAAAATAGAAAAGCATTTTGAAAAAGTTATTACTGTGAGCTCAATGAGGATATAGTTCTACACAGTGCAAATGGTCAGTAAATTCCTATAATAAAAAACAGACGATAGCTTAATCTCTCAAATAACAAGAAAAATTTTTAAATTAATTAACAGATTAATTTTATAATATTTTCAATTTTCAAAAAAAGACTATTTCAAGGTATAGTCTTATACTGGTATGAATGTATGGAGGGTAAGATAAAGTTCTAATAATCTTTTATTAACTTTAAGGGTATATTAATATTGATTTAGCAATAATTATAAGTAAAATCAATCAGGTTACTCTTTAAATATTCCCTCTTGAGCTATACCTCTATTGACATGCTAAACTAAAAAAAACAGAAACAGAAACAAAATACTCTTTTTACTATCACAGGGATAAGATAGGACAATCAGGGGGCACCTGGGTCGCTCAGTGGGTTGAGTGTCTGCCTTTGTCTCGGGTCGTGATCCCAGAGTCCTGGGATTGAGTCCCACATCAGGCTCCTTGCTCAATGGGGAGTCTGCTTCTCCCTCTGCCTGCTGCCCTGCTTGTGCTCTCTCTCTCTGACAAATAAATAAATAAAAATCTTTAAAAAATAAAAATTAAAAAAAATTGGTCTTCTCAAAAAAAAAAAAAAAGAAAAAGAAAAAAAGGACAATCATCTATCATCTTTATCCTCCTAGGCTCTGGGTCTCCAAATCATTTAAAAACACTGGACCTCATGGTCCATCATAAGTGATGTTTATATGCCCAACTTCCATGACAGATACTGGAAGAGTATATTGAAAGTCTCAGAAAAGGGAATATATTAGCATGTATAGGTAATGATAACGAAGGAGGTAAGGCGCTGTTAACACAAAGATGGCAAAGTAGAGTGTGTTTGACACAAACTTGTCGATTAAGAGGTCTCTTGATATTCCTCTACCCTATTTTGGCAGTCACAGGCAAAAAGGGCATAGTGACCAGGAGAGCAGACCCTGCAGAATTAGGAGTACGGGTCATTCTGTGAAGTAAGTCACCTAGATTGGTAAAGGTGCTAACTGAATATGAGGGGATCCAGAAGGGATATTAGAAGAGGGAGACAATAATACTCATGTATTAGTTGAGGCTCAAGACAAACCTCACTGTAGGGGCTGGAGGAGGTTTTGTTTTTTTTTTTTTATCTTTCATTTTATAAGTGTCCCCCAAAAAATAGACTACCCAAATTCCTGAAGGAGTGATTCACAGATGGGATGAACTGATTCTATGAAGCTAGAGCATCAAAGAAGTCCTAAAAGTAGACTGTAGCAAATACTTTGATGGATTATTTAGACCCTCTTTCAAGACAAGGCACTCATTTTCCCAGCTGTGAGTTGCCGATGATTACAGCTGAGTTCTCTCCAGCAATTGTCCTCAGCTAAAGGAAGCTACCTCATGATTTGACTTAATACAAAATATACTATGATATTTGTTGATATTAAAGATTAAAGGATTTATTATTAAGTATATAAACATCACTATGGCATGAAATGAGCTTGATTAGTAAATACACACACACACACACATATATGGTATGTTATAAATACAAATACATAGATGAGTCCTGGAAATATTTTTGATGTGATGGTAATATAATTTGGAATATTTTACTCTTGATGAGAACGTGAAACTGTCATTTTTGCTAAACTTTCCTTTAATTAAAAATTATAATATAGGGATGCCTGGGTGGCTCAGTCAGTTAAGTGTCTGCCTGTGGGTCAGGTCATGATCCCAGTGTCCTTGGATTGAGTCCTACATCAGGCTCCTTGCTCAGCAGGGAGCCTGCTTCTCTCTCTGCCTGCCACTCCCTCTGGTGCTCTCTCGCTCTGACAAATAAAATCTTTAACAAATAATAATATATATTAAAGCAGTCAAAAGTGTATCAATGGTCATACAGGATTTGGTGATAGGAAGAGATAATTAAAATTGAAGGAATTATTCTTACAGATGCTGGATAAACCTGTGAGTTGGAGAAAATAAGTATTTGAGGACATCCTATGTTAAGAAAAGTAATATTAAAAATAGCTTATGAGAATTTTTCATGACATATGTGTCAGTAATAAGATCTGCTCTCCTGCTCTCCTGTACTGTTGGTTTGCTGGTAGGATGCAAAATGCTTAGGACTCTATGGATGACAATATGGAGGGGTCTCAGAAAAATTAAAAATAGAGTTGCCGTACAATCGAGGGCACCTGGATGACTCAGTCAGTTAAGTGTCTGACTCTTGATTTTGGCTCAGGTCATGATCTCAGGGTTGTGAGATGGAGTCCCCCATTGGGCTCTGTGCTGAGTGTGGAGCCTGCTTAAGATTTCTCTCTCCCTCTCCCTCTGCTCTTCCCCCTGTCCCCCCTCCCCAACCACTTGCTTTCCTGCATGCTTTCTCTCTCTCTCTCTCTAAAAAAAAAGAAAAAAAAAAAAAAAGAACTGCCATACAATCCAGCAATTCCATCTTCCTGGGTATTTATCCAAAAAACAAAAACAAAACAAACAAAAAACAAAAACACTAATTTGAAAAGATATATGTACCTCTATGTTCATTGAAGCACTGTTTACAGCAGTCAAGATATGGAAGCAACCGAAGTGTCAGTCAATAGATGAATGGATAAAGAAGATGGATCCATGGAGTATTACTCAGCCATAAAAAGAAAGGAATTTTGCCATTTGTGACAAGATGGGCCAAGAGAATGTTATGCTAAGTGAAATAAGCCAGACAGAAAAAGACAAATGCTGTGCAATTTCACATATGAATGAAAAATTAAACAAAAGCTAAAAAAAAAAAAAAAAACTAAACAAATGAACAAATAAAACAAAACAGAAACAGAATCATAGATACAGAGAACAATCTGATGGTTGCCAGAGGGGAGGGGTTTGAGGAGATGAATGAGATAGGGAAAAAGGTAAAAACTTCCAGTAATAAAATAAATAGGACACAAGGATACAATGTACAACATAGTGATTCAATGTTTATATACATTAGGCAGCTATCACCAGGTTGAATCTTGATACCATCTGTTACCATAAAAAGTTGTTACATATTATTAACTATATCCTCTATGTTGTACACCTGAAACTAATATAATATTGTATGTCAACTGCACCTCAATAAAAAAGTTCATCTTCTTATTTTCTAGCTAATTATTTGAATTGTACTAGTCAATGTTTACTCATAATAGCTTTTTAGAAAAAAGGAAGTTGCAGATGAAGCAGTCATATGTCCCAACTCCAAAGAAACATAAATAGATATTGTTTTGTTGTTTAATGTGGATCATAGTAAACAGGTATCAACCCGTTACCTAAATAACAATTTTTTATAACTGAGTCAACTATTTTCTTGAACCAAACAAAATTTAAAAAGTATGCTATTACTGATTTTAAGATGAAACAAAAATAGATGTTTATTATGAAAACAGAAAAACACTAAAAAATGAACTCTAGGCTTCTGATATTTACTCTTCAAGTTCTATCCCCTCTAAAATTTGATGAACCCCATTGACCATATTGATGAAAGATTTTGTTCTTCCCCCATCTGGTTTCTTTTTTTGTTTTGATTCTCAATTCTCTTTCTCCCCCTCCCCCCGCCCCGCCCCTTACTGGTACAAGTGTGATCACTTCCTTATATCAGGAAATGTATGCACAGTTGTTACTTAGTTTCAAGTAATGTCTATTTCTGATGTGTTACTTATAGATCCATACAATGCTGAGAGTTAAGGAGAGCACAAGTTTTATAATGGCATCGGGAGACAGTACACTGCATTTATCAGTACATTTCTCAGAAAGAGCTTTGGTTTCTTGTCTTCGAGTCCAGTTGGAGGTGTTTTGTTTGTTTAGTGTTGTTATTGTTGTTTTGGCTGAAAGGCAGATATTTCTATGACAACCTTCTTTATCAAAAAGAAATTAATTCATTGCTACATACCAACCAAAATTATCCAATATTGATCACTCCTTTTATTGATCCAAAGGTGTGAAATGTACTTACACTAATTTTGTATGAGCCGACTGACCTGAAGGGATAGCTACTTAGTAAAGATTTTAAAATATAAATTTCATATTCTAAAAAATGACTATAGAGGATCTACAAATTATAAAAGTTAGTACCTTGCAAGAGAGTGGAGATGACAGAGTCAAGATTTACATATTTTATTCTTCTATGTTCTTTAAAATATCCTTTTTAGCTGTTATTTGTAAAATATAATCCTTACATTTCTTGAAATGTTCTTTGGAAGTATAGCTATAGGTGGGCACTTGTAATTTTGAATACATTTGAATCTTCAAAATGTTTATACATAGAGAAAATTTATATTTATATTTAATAATTTATTAAATAAATGGGATCCTAATAAACATGCCTCTTTTATTTAAGTACAACTTGAACATTTCCTACTTGTTTCCTGTTTATTCTCATTTCTTCCATTCTTACCCTCATTCTCTTCCCCCATCTTCTGTACCGATGTTAAATAACTGACTTAAATACTTCTTCATAATCATATAATTATCTAATTCTTCAACTTTGTCCTGTTTGTTTTACAAAATAGGTCATATTGCTTTCAAAACATTGGAACATAACAATGGGAATATGTAACTAGGGGAAATACTTCATTATGACACTACAAACCTTGGAAATAAAACATGTAAGAAGAAAATGCAGTGCACTTTAATAAGGAAAGATATTTGAACTGAAAATGAATTTTTACCTCTGAAATTTTATGTATCTATTCCTTTTGACTTTTATAAGTTAAGAAGAAAGCCAATGCAAATCTGTATTAGCAAACATTTAGCAAACATAATTCGTGGTAAATCGGCTCCTCCCGTGGGAACAAAGTATAATGGCATCTTGATTATCACCATATGATGATGTCATCACTCCCTGCTTGCCCACTGAAGCACAGAGTCAGTCAGATAGAATAAGCATTCGGTGCATATTTGGTAAATTAAGTAAATCATTGTCTAGCAATGCAAAACTAACTTTTCTGACATTTCTATTAGCCATTCTTAAGAGCTTCAATAATAGTTCTTCATAGCTCTTTGTCATGTGATTTTTAAAAACATCTTATCAATAGCACTGATAAATAAAACAGTAGTTTTTGCATTAGTTAAATTAGAAATCCAAAAAGTGATATTTATCTACATGCTTTTAATATTTTGTATAAGTGAATGTATTATGTGCAGTGGCAGGATCCTGAATTGATTAAAGGCTTGGTAACCTCCATTTGAAAAATTTGCTAAAACGAAATTAGCTTGAGAAAAATATCAAAAATATATCTCAATTATTTGGTAAAAATTCAAAAACATAAAAGGGATATAGAAAACATGAATTAAAACTGAGTAGTGACCCAATTTAAAGTGACAAAGAGGAGACATCGACCCACAGTCTGAGAGGTGTAAATTTTTTAAGATCTTGAAGTAATTTATGCCAAAAATATTTTTGTTTAAATACTGGAAAAGGCACCATTACATATTTATTTATGATGGTGAAATCTATTTTAAATTCTGGATCCACTGACTATTAACTTCATTACATTTAGCAAGTGATTTAACTTTATGTGCCTCAGGTACTTCTATAAAATTGGAGAAAAGACAGCGCCAAATATATAGAGCTATTGTGTGAACTTAATTATATAGTTCACGTAAAATAATAAGAACAGTGCCTGAAAAATAGAAAAAAATCTCATAAATATTACTTATTGTTAGGAAATTCAAGTAATGATTGAAATCTGCAGCAGACCAGATAATCTTTCTTTCTATTAGTTCTGTGAATAAGAAGCAAGATACAAATTCATCCCTTGGGAAGATGTTTGGAAGGAGCTTTGAAAAAATTCCTCTAATACCAAGTTGATGCATCAGGCATACTGGTTAAGAAAGGGAAAATTTGTATGATATGAAATGAAAAAGTAAAACTCAACCATGTAGGTAGAAAAAACACGGCAAGGAAAAATGAAGTTTAAAAATGTTTTTACTTGCGAGACTTTAATAAGCTGGCTCCCATTCTGTGTGGTTGGGTTCTTGAGTGTGTGGAAAAGTGGGCATGAAATCAGACCTGGACAGAGCTCCCGGGAGTGGTAGTGCAATATACATCTATGGTAACTTGAATCTAGAACTAGAAGATACTGATACTTAACACATTCTTTTTTCTAGACTTGACAATGAGACTCAGGAGACAGGATGCACTGTGGCAGTGAAGGTAAGAGAAACCAGGTACAACCATCAACAATCTAAATCAGTTAGGAAACCCATTAGATTTGACCATAAAGAAAATTCATATTATTTGGAAGAAATAGTGTTACTATTATTATCTTTTTACAAAACCAAAGCCAATTTATTGCTAAGTGGTTAAACTGGTTTTGGACATAGTTTAGCTACTTATTTCCCCTGTAATGAAGGACTGGTCAACAGATATAATTCCACCTTCAGTATTAGGGTTTGGCATATAGCTGTTTGGACTCTTGGATATAATGATATCTCTACAGGATATGTTCAGAATGAGGTGAATGTGAATCCCCCAAACAAATCCCATTATTTACCAAAATGAAATATAATATGGAATTTAGCTAGAATCAATAGAGCATACCCTAAATATAGCTAGATGGCTAAAAGAAATAACAAACAGGAAGATTTTAGAGATATATGACTTCTATAGTAATTATTATTATATTTTAATTTTCTAGTCTCCCAAACTTTCTGTGAAAATCTATTGTCTTTCGAAGCTTAGAATTTGCCCTAAGCATCTCATCAGAAATGCATCCAGCTTTATTCTATCTCAAGATTGCTTTGGCTATTCAGAGTCTTTTGTGTACAAATTTGGGTGCAAAATATAGGATTCTTTTTTCTATTTCAGTGAAAAAATGCTATTGAGTTTTTGACAGGGATTGCATGGAATCTGTAAATCATTTTGGGTTTTATGAACATTTTAAAAAATATTAATTCTTCCAATCCATAATTAGAATAGAGAACCCAGAAATAAGTTCACACAAATATTGTCAACTAATCTTTGACAAGAGGGGCACAAACAAACAATAGAGAAAGGATAGTCTTTTCAATAAATAGTGTTGAGAAAACTGGGTACCCATATGTGAAAAAAATATATAATTAGGCCTCAATTTATACCACTCACAGAAATTAACTCAAAGTGAATTGAAGACTTAAACATAAGACCTGAAAACATAAAATTCTTAGAAGAAAACACATGGAAAACCTCCTTGACATTGGCCCTTCAATGGTTATTTCAAATATGGCAACAAAAGCAAAACTGAACAACTAGACTATATTAAACTAAAAAGTTTTTGCATAGCAAATGAAATAATCAACAGAGTGAAAAGTAACTTAGGGAAAGAAAGTAAATATTTGCAAACCATATATTTGATGAGAAGTTAGTATCCAAAATATATAAGAAACTCATGAAATTCAATAGCAAAAGAAATAAATAACCCAATTAAAAATGGGCAAAGGACTTGAATAGATATTTCTTGAAAGAAGAGATATAAATGGCCAACAGGTACATGAAAACGTGCTCAATGTTACTAATCCTCAGAGAAATACAAATCAAACTGCAAGATATCACCTCAAACCTATTGGGAGAGCTATAATCAAAACACAAGAAAAAACAAGTGTTGGCAGGGATGTAGATAAAAGGGAATTCTTGTACATTGTTGGTGGAAACGGATATTGGTATATTCCAATCACTGGAAAATAGTATGGAGGTTCCTAAAAATATTAAAAATAGAGAACTACCATATGATCTAGCAATCACACTTCTGGAAATAATCTGAAGAAAATGAAATCAGTACGTTGCAGAAATATCAGCACTCAATGTGTATTGCAGCATTATTTGCAGTAACTAATATATTGCAACAACCTAAGTATCTGCCACCAGATGAATGTATAAAAAATTGATATGGGAGAGAGAGGACAAAAAAAAAGTTAGATATATATTTGTGTGTGTGTGTGCATGTATGTGTGTGTGTGTGTGTGTGTGTGATTTTTATTCCTCCACCCCATCCTTCTTTCCTAATCAGTTACAAACTCATATTGGTTCTGCCTCTTATGTTATCTTCAAACTGTCCATTTCTCTCTTCTTCTGATATTACTGCTATAAAACACATCATTATCAACTCTCACCTTGCTTATTGTAGGCACCTATATTTTCTATCTTCCTTTAAATTTATATTGAAATATTAGAAATATTGGAATATTCTATTTCTTAAGCCAGAATATGAAACATCTGACTTGTCTTTTCTACTTCATGCTTACACAAGGACATAGTTGTCCTTACTCTCCAAATTTGCACTCCCCATATTTCTTATGCCATATGAACTTCCGTAGACTCTCCTATGTGTGGCAGCAAGAATATCTACTCTGTAAACCTTTGCATTTCCCTGTCCTAGTAAATGATCGTATAAGAGATTCTAACAATGTTTATTTAAGTAATAATGAACTCTAGTATGTTTTTATACAAGAAAATATTGGCAATCTCTCCATTGGCCATTAAAAATAAGATAAAAATAAGATAAATAAACTATTATCTAGTTTTCAAGTGCCTCATATTCTTAGGGAAAAGAAGGAACATGTTCGGGGAACCTGGGTGGCTCATTAAGCATCTACCTTCAGCTCAGGTCATGATCCCAGAGTCCAGGGATCGAGCCCCGCATCGGACTCCCTGCTCCGCGGGAAGCCTGCTTCTCCCTCTCCCACTGCCCCCGCTTGTGTTCCCTCTCTCGCTATGTCTCTCCTTGTCAAATAAATAAATAAAATCTTAAAAAAAAAAAAAAAGAAAGAAAAGAAGGGACAAATTCATTAAGAGATTTACATTCCTAACATTGTAAAATATATCACTAACACCAGTCCAGTAAAAATCCTCTCTATTCTTTGTAGCATTAAAAAAAACAAGCAAACAAAAACCGTAAGAGTGGGATAAGGATAGTTTGTTCTGTTGATGGTGGTGGAGTGTATGTGTGTTGGGTTGAATTTGTGACTCCGATTCTTTACCCATCCCTGCATCTCTATAGCCTTGTGTTGCCTCATTGTGGGCAGGGTCTCTACACTTTGGGCTTGGCCATATGACTTGCTAAAGACAATGGTATATGAAAGCAATTGGATTCCCAGTGCACTAAACCCAAACTGAGGCCTGAAAAATTATGTGGTTTCAGTGGCTTGCTTGCACTTTTGACATCACCATGAGAGAATCGTAGACCCAGGTGGAAGAGAAGAGTCTGGCCAGCAAAACTATCACAACTGAGCTGCCCCGCCAACATTTTCCTAGAACAACAAACCCCGGTAACAAGCAGATGCATGAGTAATAATTATGTGTGTAATAATTATAGGGTGTTTGATGGTTTTATGCAACAATAGTTAACTGATGCAGTTTTATTATAGTTCATTTAATGTACAGGCAATCTGGAACATTACTGAAACATTCATTGTTAATTAACCCCTGAGGCTGATCACTACCTCATTAATAAACATAGTTTATATTTAATTTCATAATAATTCCCCCAAAGCTTATAGGTAAACTGGTATTGGGGAAATCAGGGAAATAAAACTATTAAATACTGTTAAATACCTGAGCTATACAGGGAACTAAACAGACATTGGCTTCATGCTATAAAGAATATAAGGTAAATAGGTTATAATTATTTCAAGTGATGTGCAACACTGTGTTTCCTTGTATAAACCTAAAGATAATATTTCAATTTGATCTTTGAAATATACATGTGCTTCTCAGTCCTCCCTCGGAATAATGCTAATGACAAATAATTATTAAAGTGAGGAATTAATGATGTGATTTATGTTACTAAAATTTATTTATATTGTCATTATAAACACAGTTAGCTTCAGTAAGTATGATAACTTTATATTTAATTGTGTGTTACCTCCGACTTTGAATAGAAATGTCCTGTAATTAAGTTTTACAGATTCTCATAGTTCTTTGATGGGGGGGGTGAAAGTACTGAATAGCTCTGTCAACAGATTCTAGATTTGAGTTATATATAACCCATTAGAGCAGACAGCATGTAATATTCAGATTTTAAGGTTAAAAGACAATAAATGTGTCTGTATTTATTTTTATTCAAGTGCTATGGCATATTTTGTCTTTTTTTTTTAATGCAGTAGCAGCTAACACTTTTGTGTACTATAAACATGAAGTCTGTTTGATAACTATTACCAAAACATCTGTTCTTCTATATATGCCATTTCTAAAATGGGTATTTTTATGTCTCCCTAATAGTATAATTGAATCCAACTTTGGCTTCTATATCTTATATGGATTTCTGGCTCTACTGTTTCAAGAGTTATTTTGTTCTTGGCTATTATCAGTTTTAAAATTCATCCAATATGGTTGGGGGAAGATAAATTGTGCTTTATATTTTGTGATAAAACAAACATTATGCTCAAGCAATTATGGGCTGCAGGCTGCCCTGGTTAGGGACCTGAGGACAGTTCCTGAAGAAGGATTTAGAGCAAAATTGTCATCCATCAACATTCATAGAAGCTGGAAGAATGGGACCCCTAGTCTTGTTGGGGGATCTGGGAAGCACACCATAGCATCTATTGCAATATTATTATTATTATTATCATTATTATTATTTTTGAGACAGAAAGAGAAAGCTAAGAAACTCACATCATGGTTTTGAAATTACCCTTGTTTACAATTTGAAAGAAGTCTGCTTAAAAATGATATAAAAGACCAAATGGATCCAGTCAGTATATAGGCTAACATACACAAAATACATTAACTTTATGTGTACAATTGGTGTGGATAGAGGGTAATCATTTAATGATGCGCTTCATGTTCTATATTTTATCAGTTTTAAGACCTTCATTTTGTTCTCATTGTAACACTTCCCAAACCAAGCCAAGTTTAATGACCACTAATGGCCAGGTTGAGACATTTTTGTTGAGATTATCTAAATATCTATGAAATAGCTTATAACTATTCCTATTTCCTCGCCTCAATTGAAATATGTGCATCAATAATTCCACTTACATTTAAGTAAATTCTTGTTTAATTTTTGTTTCATATTATTATCACTAGCCTTAACACCTGGGCAAGGGTTGTCAAGATTGGAAGGAAATGTTTGGAACAATACTGGAGCACTCTTAAGAAACAATGAGTCACATATACCACCTTAACAGAATGAAAGTAAAGAACACGTTCATCTGAATAGATGCAGAAAATGCACTGACAAAATTCAACATCCATTCATGAGTAAAAAAAAAAAAAAAGTTCTCAACAAATTAGATATAGAAGGAATATACCTTAGCACAATAAGTCTATATATGAAAACTGCATGGTTAACATCATAATCAATGAGTAAAAACTGAAAGCTTTTTTTCCCTAAGAGCCAGTATAAGGTAAGCATGCCCACTCCTGCCACTTATATTTAACCTAGTACTAAACATTCTAGCCAAAGCAATTGGACAAGAAAAAGAATAAAAGACATCCAGATTGGAAAGGAAGAGGCAAAATTACCTCTGGAGAAAACCCTAAAGACTAAGAAAAATAACTGCTAGAACTGATCAGTGTAGTAAAATTTCATGATACAAAGTCAACGTACAAAAGCAGTCATTTGTCTATGTGCAAACAACAAAGTCTGAAAAGGAAAATAGAAAACAGTCCCATTCAAAACAGCAACAGCAAAAAATAAGATATTTAGGAAGAAAAATAACCATAGTGGTGAAAGACCTCTTCACTGAAATGTATAAAACATTGATGAAAGTAAGTAAGATGAAGATAAATGAAAAGATATCCTGTGTTCATGGAAGGATTAATAATGTCAAAATATTCATACTGCCCCAAAATATCTATAGTTTCAAGCATTTCCTATCAAAATCCCAATGGATTTTTTTTACAAAAATAGAAAAGACAATCTAATAATGCACCTGGAAATACTAAAGACCTCAAATAGTCAAACCAATTTTAAGTTTAAGAAGTACAAAGCTGGAGGCATCATGCTTCCTGATTTCAAAATATATTGCAAAGTTATAGCAATCAAAACAGTATGGTACTGACAGAAAAACAGACCCATAGATCAATGTAACAGAATAGAGATGCCAGAAATAAATCCATGCATTTATGATTACACTTGATCTTAGCCAAAAGGCCGAGAAGTGATCCCATGCATTTATGATTAACTGGCAAGAACATATAATAGGGAAAGAATAGCCTCTTTGAGTGGTCTTGGGAAAACTGGATATCCAAATGCAGAAGAATGAAACTGGACCCTTCTATTATATACAAAAATCAACCCAAAATGCATTAAAGACTTAAACATAAAACATGAAATCATAAAATTACTAGAAAACATGGGGAAAAGACTCCTGACATTAGTCTCTAGTCATTAATCTTTTTGGATATGACACTGAAAGCATAGGCACCAAAAGCAAGAATAAATAAGTAGTATTGCATTAAACCAAAGAGTTTCTGCAGAACAAAAGAAACAATCAGCAAGTGAAAAGGCATCCTATGGAGTGGGAGAAAATATTTGCTAACTATATATCTGGTAAGGAATTAATATCCAAGGTATATAAGGAACTCATACAACTCCATAGCAAAATAGAAGTAAACCAATTACAAAATGAGCAAAGGACCTGAATAAGCATTTATCAAAAAAAACACATACAAATGGCCAACAGACACCTGAAAAAGAGCCAACATCACCAATCATCAGAGGAATGCAAATCAAAACCACAATGAGATTTCATCTTACACCTGTTAAGATGGCTTTTATCAAAAAACAAAAACAAAACCAAAGAGGGGATAACAAGTGTTGGCAAGGATAAGGAGAAAGTGTAACCTTTCATACTATTGGTGGAAATATAAATTGGTCCAGACATCATGGAAAACAGTACGGAGGGTCCTCAAAAATTTAATACATAAAACTATTCATGTGATTCAGCAATTATACTTCTGGGTATATATTGAAGGAAACAAAATCAGTATCTCAAACAGGTATCTCCACTTCATGTTCATTGCAGCAATATTCACAATACTCAAGCTTTGGGAGCAACCTAAATGTCTATCAGTGAAAAAGTGTATTAAAAATGTGGCATATACATAAAATGGAATATTATTTAGGGTTAAAAATGAACGTAGTCCTGCTATTTGCAGCAACATAGATGATGTTATGGTCATTAGGAGGACAGTCAAGTGGAGGACATTATGCTAAGTGAAATAAGCTCAACAAAGAAAGAGAAATACTGTATGATCTCACTTATATGTAGAGTCTAAAACTGTCAAACTCCTGGAAACAGAGATTAGAATGTTGGTTGCCAGGAGCTGAGGAGTAGGGAAACAGGAGTGCAGTGTCATTTTTATGCAAAAATGAATATGGGGTTCAAAGGGGTTCCAAGCTTCAGTTAAGCAAGATGAATAAGGTCTGGAGTCATAATATACAGTAATGTCACTATAATTAAAAATACTGCATTGAAATTGGCACCATATTTTACTTGAAATTTGCTAAGGGGGTAGGTCTTAAGTGTTCTCCGAGAAAGAGAGAAAGAGAGAGAGAGAGAGAGAAAGAAAGAAAGAAAGAAAGAAAGAAAGAAAGAAAGAAAGAAAGAAAGAAAGAAAGAAAGAAAAAAGAAAACACGTGAACTACATAAGGTAATGAATATATTAGTTAGTTTGTGATAATTACTTCACAAATGTATATGTATATCAAAACATAAACTTGTATACCTTAAATATATATAATTTTATTTGACAATTATACCTCAATAAAACTGAAGGGGAAAAAAATGATGTATTACAGATACTTGTGATAGTCCAGACGACAATGTTGTTTGAGGAAAGTACTGTAATGAGAAATTCTTTTCTTATAGTTATACTGGCAGTGTTTTTGTCCTCTTGGGGTAGATGAAATAAGAGCCCATCTTTGCATAGTAAGGTGTTCTATATGGATGAAATACAGTCTTAAGAAATTTTACTCATAATTTCTTTAATAAATATCAAAGTTGTGCTACAGGACTTAGAATCTAAAAGTGTATCATAAGGAAAGGGAAGCAAGAGTGAATGAGAAAATCATGAAGCACAAAAATAAGCTCAATAAATATTAATATTATATCAAATAAAATTTAGGAACATAAATATTACATGAGGCATTTTATGTAAAGTACAGAAATATACAAGTCAAGATTATGTATGTACCAGATAAACTAACACCAAAATATAGGACTATAAGTAATTACAAAAATAAAAGAAAGTCAGAGAAATACAGTTACATAAAAAAAAAAACACTTCAACATTATTTGTCTATAATGAGTAAATAGGACAAATGCAATAAAAATCTTACTAAATATCAAAAAGGCTAAATAAATTATATTTACACAATTGTTTATTACTTAGTTTTCTGTAGATCTTGTTTGTACATTTTTGAGACTATAGAATACATGTGTAATGCAAGGTAATGCAAAGAAAATAACATCCAATTAAAGAGTAATCAACAAAATCTGGGCAAATAGTTTTTAATGCAACATGACAAAATAGATAAAAAAATGAAAATAAAGCAAAGGACAATCTGTTCCCATTCTAATCTAAAACCTTTAATGTAGCCGATACTAACTCTGTAGTTTATCTTTCCACATTTTTCCTAATGCTTAAAATATATCTGATTCACTCATGTAACATCCCCTTTCTTCCCTTTTTCCTCTTCTTCTTCCTTTTTCCCACTCTTGTTTTCTTTCTCTCTTCCCTGCTCCTGTTCCTTCCCTCTCTCTTGTCTTCCACCTTTTGCCCCTTCTCTTTTTTCCTTCCCTCTCTCCCACTCTCCCTCCCTCCCTCTTTTCCTTTTTCTGTCCCTTTTTTTCCTTTTTTTTTTTTTTTAAGATTTTATTTATTTATTTGAGAGACAGAATGAGAGAGAGAGCACATGAGAGGGGGGAGGGTCAGAGGGAGAAGCAGACTCCCCGCTGAGCAGGGAGCCCGATGTGGGACTCGATCCTGGGACTCCAGGATCATGACCTGAGCCGAAGGCAGTCGCTCAACCAACTGAGCCACCCAGGCGCCCTTTCCTTTTTTTTAAATCTTCTGTAATATTTAGAGAGAAATCTATTCATGTTATTACCCTTATTAATCTTATCTGAAATGTTAGGATTGTATATAATTGAACAGTTAAATACATATAGAAATCAAATCTAATGATCTGCAAAGGCAAGTAATGGAGTAATGGCTGCTTCTGAAAGTTAATAATTTTACTATTTACACATGATTTTTAGTTTTTAAATTTGTTTTGCTCCTTGCCTTGTTTATTTGTTGGAAGTTTTAGTTTTATTTTATTTAGTTTGGTTTTTTTTTTTTTTTTGCTGTTCCTAACAATAAGATAATGTAATGATAATTCTAGACATACATGTAATAAGTAATAGAAATTCATGGAAAACAAAAAAGAATGGGTGAGACAAAATAAACTTGTCTATAAATGATAAATTGTAAAAAAGAAATGAATGTAATTTATGCATGAGTAAGCTTTACTAAAATTATTACGTTAATGGAATAATGATCACTGATAATATTAATTTTTTTTTCCATGTCTGGCTGTTTTTTTTCTTTGTTTTTTGCTTTTTTCAGTTTTGCACATCATGTGGATATATACAGCACCAAAGTAAAACAAACAAACAAAAAACACGTTTCCCCTGTTATCTGAAAGTAGAGCTTTCCTGAGAAATCTTTAGAAAGCTTAAATGGCATAAGACAAAGAATATTTCTGCTTTCTGAAAGTTTGCTTTTAGGAAAGATTTACATGAGCATGGTAATGACTTTTTTTTTTTTTTGTAAAAGCAAAACTCCTATTCACATTTATTTCCTTTAGTGAAAACAGGTACTACTGTAGGTCTTTGATAAGAGAAGAAGTGGCTTAAGGCAAAATTTTGGAAAGTGAGGGATACCTGTACTGAAACTTTCTGTCCACAATGGAGATTATCTTGACTTATTAATTTTTTAATTACCATGGTGATGAGATTAATGAAATCTGTATCAGATAATGAGGGTGTTTCAGACAGTAAAGTGAAGAAAGGCATGAGAATATTTAATTTAAATCACTTTATAGTCACATGGTTATCTAAAAAATTTATCTCTATTTTTTCATTTATGTATAGAAGTCATGTGACAGGAAAGAAAAAGATGATCCAGTAAACAGGGAGTAGTCATTCTGCCCTTTATGAGTTGAGCTTTTTGAATCAAATTGCTTAACTGTCTATGCTTCAAATTCTTTATCTCTAAAAGGGACGTACTTACTTAGATATACTTCCTTACTTAAGACATTTGGTGGTTCATGTTAAGTACTTAATCGATTGCCTGACATCTATCATATGGAAGTTTATTATTGTTACGGTGCATATTACTAGTATTAAAATTTGTCTTCAATGGTAACCACTGTATCTTAGACTAAAACTTGTACTAATCAATGTTTAAAAACATTAGTCTTTTTAAATCACTTAAATGTTTATTAAGTGATCTTATCAGAACAATAATTTCTGTGAGGGCTTTTTTTGTTTTTTCCTAGTTCTCAGTCTGATTTCTATGCTACTTGGAAAATGTTATTAATAATGATTAGATATATAAATATATTTACATAACCCTTTTTATTGCTGTTTCAATAAACTTAGTTATTAGGAAAAAGTATTTTTTAAGACTTTTGTGTTAATATTGCATGTTCTTTTTTTTTTAAAGATTTTATTTATTTATTTATTTGACAGAGAGAGACAGTGAGAGAGGGAACACAAGCAGGGCGAGTGGGAGAGGGAGAAGCAGGCTTCCCGCTGAGCAGGGAGCCCGATGTGGGGCTCAATCCCAGGACCCTGGGACCATGACCTGAGCCGAAGGCAGATGCTTAACGACTGAGCCACCCAGGCGCCCCTATTTCATGTTCTTCTATGTTAGCATAAAAATATTCTACATCTATACATATGCCTGTGGCTTTTTCTTTGTTTTTCAAACCAACATCCACTTAATTTAATGTTTTGGAAAGAAGTATGGTGGCATAGTCACAAGAAAAATTAATAAGATAATTAAGGAGCAGAAGTGCAGCCTGCTAATGCTCTATAGGCTAAAATAACTAATATGAAGTACCAAAGATACATGTTTGAAGGCTGTTGTTACAACTCAACACTGCTAATGGTTTGGGCAATTATTTTTTTTTTTCAGTACTTATTTTTCTTTACTATTTTTGAAATCACAATTTACAAAGAAACTTGGAAATTGTGCATAGACGTCACAAGATGCAGAGTTGAGTCAGAGGAGAACGGTATTGGATAACAAGATACTTCATGCTTGAGTTCTAAATTGCTTTTGTGGATCTGTGACTTAGCTTATCCTGGTTCCTTTTAGTGAAAATTATAATTTGAATACCATAGTATGATTACTGGGGTAGCCCATTGACACAAGTTTAGGCAACATTTTAAATCCTTCAGTGGACATATCTAGGAAATATTTTTAATGAGAAAATGACATATTCATTCATTTTTCATCAGATAACACATAAAGTACAGAAGATGTACAATATGGGTCTCAAGGCCCCAAAATATGGAGTCTTTATCAGTTTTAGGAAACTACTATCAGGAAAGCTACTCCTGCAATGAGGAAGATTCTGAGGGAATCCTGATCACACAAAACAAGTAAAATTAGGAATTCCGATCTTAACTACAGTGAAGGGAAATCCTTTCTTCACACTGAAGACAAGTGTGTTAAATATAAAATAATTTCTCTAAGTAACATCTCCCAAAACTGTTCAGTAGAACACAACATCCACAGGATATCAATAGCTATCACACGATGAAATGTTTCTAGAGCCAAAGAAAGTATGGTGAGTGCTGATTTAAGCTGTCTTCTTGACTGCAGGACTTCTACCCTGTGACTTTCCAGTAGGAATATAAAAAGTGCTGAGACTGAGTAGGCTATAGAGTACTCTCAATAGAACGTAGAGATGTGCTGTATGTGAAGTTCTGTTGACACTAGTTACAGGACTATATGAATTTAAGTACAAATTAATTAAAACTATTAAAATTAAAATTCAGACACTTCCATGCCAAGATGAAGTAACAATGACCAGATTTACTCACCCACATGTAACAACCCACAAAACAAATGAAATAAATGAAACAACAATCTTTAGGATACAAAACACTACATTGGGAGCACCTTGGTGGCTCAGTAGGGTGAGTGGGTGACATGCCTTTGGCTCAGGTCATGATCTCAAGGTCCTGGAATCAAGCCCCAGGTCAGGCTCTGTGCTCAGCAGGAAGTCTGCTTGTTCCTCTCTCTCTGTTCCTCCCTCGGCCCCCACTCATGTTTGCTCTCTCTCTCTCTCAAATAAATAAATAAATAAATAAATAAATAAATAAAAACAAGAAACAGTACATTGGACATCCTGAGAGACTGGAAACGAACAACAAACAGTGGCCCTCCAGTTGCCCCAAATTCCTGCCTGGAGAGGATTTCCGATCCTGGCTCAGGGGGGGTGAACCTAGGCAGAACCTGTGGACTCCCTAACTTGAAACAAAGCTGGGAGTCTAAGGAGGTGAAGGCAGTGAGATTTGTGCAAGATGGAGTACTGAGAGGAAACGCCTACACATAAAGAGAATGAGAGAGAGCTACAGTCACGTGAGTGTTGAGCTGAGTATTGAGTAACACATGGGTGTGAGGTAATGACCTGAGACCAAGGAATGAAACACACAAAATAAAGTCCCTGGATCAAGTGTCAGCAATAGTGCCTCTTGCTTCCAGCCGTACACACACACACACACACGGCCAATGGTTAACCCGTGCAAATATGTTCAAAATCATTAGGGAAATGCAATTAAAAACAGAACTAGATAAAAATGTATCCACTTGAGTGGATAAAATTGCAAAAGACTGAGATAAGTATTTCTGATGATGTAGACTAACTAGATGTCCGTTATTTATAAATTAAACATGCAGTTAACATGTAACCCAGCAAGTACACATTTGGGTATTTACCCAAGAGAAATAAAAACATAGTCCTACAAAAAGATTTGTAAATGAATGCTTATAGCAGATTTAATCAGAGTGGTCCTCATACAATTGAATGTTGTGCAGAATAAGAATTGAATAGACTACTGATATCCATAGTAAAATAGACGAATCTCAAAACATTAAGTTGGGGGAAAGAAGGTAGATAGTAAAAATACATAACATACATTTTTAATTTCTCACCCATAAAAAGCTCTATAAAGGAAAAATATGTGCATTTCACTGTATGTAAAGTATATAGGGAGGGAGGACATTTTTTCAAATATGTGTGTGTGTTTCTTATCAGGTCGCAAACTTTTTTGACACAGCTAAATTATTTCTATTCAATATTTTAAATCTCTTTGTTGAAATACATTATGAGATAGCAATGACTCTCAGATTTTATGACTCCTTATGTAAACATTCTCCTTTTCCCTTTTGTAACCAGAGCTGTAAAAGAAATATGATTTTTAAATAGATGGGTAATAATAATATTAACAAATCTCTAGCTTGAAGTGATGATTTCTATTTTTGAGTATAGAATGAGAGCGTGGGCTTTATTTCTAATTACCTAGAGAGAAAATCTAAAATGCACAAACACACACAAATGAGTTATATACATGGAAAAAAATAAACCAAACCTGTACTCAAAGCCCCCCCCCCCCATATATGAATAGAACAGAATCTTGGTATTTAAGGATTTTTTCAAAGTGTGATAAACATTGAAAACAAACCAAAATGAAATCCAGTTTTAATTATTTCAAGTCTCTCATTGTGAAAATAAATATCATTCTAAAAGAAGAAAAATCTTTCACTTTCACACAAAAATAGTAAAGCAAGCCAAAATGATTTTTGATGTCATTCTTACTCCAAGAGGAAACCATGTCCACGCTACATGGGCACGGCCCTTTTCCAGATTGCAAAGGAATTCACATTATTGAAGGAAAAACATGCAATTTGTGGCAAACAACTAAATGATAGTCATTTTGCTTATTGGCAAATGGTACATGAGTCTGAGCATTATGATACCATTTCTTCATCTAAGCTTGAGAAAATGTAACAAATATTTCTGTGCTTAAAAAGAAATATTATTACTTTATTCGGAAGAAATAAAGTATTTGAATGGGTAACATGAAGTAGCTTCAAAAAGTAGAATAAGGATGATAGAGTAAACGCTACAGGAGACAGATTTCAGCTTGGTTTCAGAGGAGTCTCTGCTGACCTCAAATAGATCAGAGTACATGATCTATTTAATCATTTGAGCTGCAATGATGAAATCTGTATTTTTGATAGAATCTAGTATCTTTAATTTTCCCCTCTTGGGTATGTCAAATATTTTAGAAAGAAATATCAAGTTCCTTTATTTGTTTTAATATCTCAAAAATATTGTTCTTACCCTATGTCAATGTCTCTATTTTCCTTAAAATATTTTATTATGTGAAACACTTGACCGATGAAAGGAGACTATGATAGAGAAGAAAATAAGTTTTAAGAAGTGTTTTTGTATCTTTAATTTTTACTTTTTTTCTTTTGCTTAATTATGCTGGTTCTATAAATTTTTTCAAAAAAGAAATACGCAATATTGTTGAGTAGGAGTGTTTAGGGCTTGGGCAAATTTTCATGCCAAAGAATTCTCCTGTGTAACTCCAAACTGAGAGCGAACAGGTAAGACACTGAATTTGCTGGAATAAGAACTCTCCTCACTTCCAGTAAAATAAACGTGGCCCTCTTTTGTTGTGGGAGATGAATATGTACCTTTTAGGCCAAAAACATTAGTTCTACATTATTCTGACTTGAAATATTTATTATGAAGAGATTGACAAGAGCTCTGGAGTTTCTTACAGTCTGCTGGGATCTGCCCTGAAACACTAACACCATGACTTGTCTCACACTGAATATATTCAAGGAACAGAAACCAAGCTGATTGTTACAAAACCAGAGTGATTTTTTATGTTCTGAAGAATTGTATTTACTCTGCAAGTCTTCCGTATCAAAAGTTAAATGATTTCTAATTTGAATATTTTCTTGGATCAAAAGTGCCTTTTTTTTAAAACTAACCAAGATTCCAAATGTTTAGTAACACCCAGGACATTGTATTAATGAGTTATGTTTTAGTAAAAACTGCATTACCTAGTCTTACTTCTGGAAGAGTTGAATACATGTGAATGTTTATATAAAGCCAGATGTCCCTGGTTTACACTGAGATGTGGCCCCCTCTACTGGCTGCCTCTCAGTACTGAAATTTACATGGTTAAACATAAATACCATTGTACATTGGATGCCTTCAAAAACAATTAGCATCTTCCCCTTCCTCTCCCTCCAGCCGCCTCCCCCGGCCCTTTCGTGCTGCGCGGTCTCTCCGGCGCAAGACTGTCCCGGCCCGGATATGGCTCATGGGCAGCAGAAGATTCAGTCTCAGCAGAAAAATGCCAAAAAGCAAGCTGGACAAAAGAAACAAGGACATGACCAAAAGGCTGCTGCCAAAGCTGCCTTAATATAGACCTGCACTGTTTGTAGGACACGAATGCCAGACCCTAAGACCTTCAAGCAGCACTTTGAAAGCAAGCATCCTAAGACTCCACTTCCTCCAGAATTGGCTGTTGTTCAGGCATAAAGTTGTTTACAGGTGAATTCATGACACCTTTGACTCTTCTACTGTCTCAGACCTTAGGTAACAAACCTGCAGCTGCTTTTCTAACAAACTGTTGATCAGCAAAAATAAAGGGGCTACAGAAACACTCATTTTTATGCTGTTCCCTTTTGGGCTTCATGCAAAGACAATTCTGTGTAAATGTACAGTTGACTCTGATTTGGAAATCCGAAAATCAGTCCATTCTTGTTATAAATTTTTTTTTTTTTACAATTGTAATTATATTGATGTTCATATTGTGTAAAAGAACTCATTTAATAAAGTAGTACTTGGATTTTACAACATCACACACACAAAAAAAAACAATTAACATCTTAATGTGGAATCACAAAAATCCCCAACTTTCCTGTAGTTCCTCTGTATTAATTATGATTGAATTGCCATTAAGCACTTTTAATGTGCAAATAATCCTGTATTTCCTCAGGAATGTGTAACACACTTCTCATCATATGTTTATCTTCTGCAGTTTTATCTTCTCTAATGAGTTCAGCTACACTTATGTGTTGATAGTTTGCAAATTCAAGAGCTAACCTATCTCTTTCTCTACATGTTTTAGAGTTATCTCTCTGTTTCTTCATTAGTATCTTGTAAAGATATATTGATATACAATGATAGAATGTGAACTCATCTGCTTCTTTCAAAGCCTACTCTCTCCCTCCATTCTTTTATTTATATTAATTCAATTGAACCAGTCATTAAAGCAAGAATTTGGGTAGTTGCCTGTGACTGCATCCCAGGTCCTAATTACCTTCTTTTACAAAAAAACACATAATGCTGAATTCCCATTAAAAAAAGGTGTGAAAACATTTTTTTTTTTCACTTTACATTAAACAGTACCAAAACTTTTGACTCTCATTATTTGGCCACCTGGAATACTAATAAAGTGCCCCAATCGCAATCATATTCAACACAAATTAATTATCTAAACTGCTGTTCCACTGTTTTATTTAAAACAAATGTATCTTCTATTTTAAAATCAAAGAGCTTCCTTTTAAAATACAGTATTTTATATAGTCTCCTTTATATGACTTTGCTTCTATTTCTGCAGTGCCATTAAGCATTTTTCTTATACTTGTCTTTGTACCCCAAAACACAAACGGACTCGTGATTTCATGTGTATACCTCTTTCAGTTTCTTTCCATACCTTTCATAATGCTACATACTCATATGTTCACTATCTGTTGTTCTATGGTGGCTCTTTTCAGAATGAACTCAGACTTCATTTCCTCCATGAAGCCTTCACGCACTTTCACAAGCTTTGTGAATTGTCTTACTTTTGTATCTACATATTGCCCATAATCTCTTTTTCATCTTTGGTCCTCTGGGTGCCTTGAGGATAGACCTTGAGATAGATACTGGATAGACTTCTTTGAATGTAGGGTTTGTTGATTACTCAGCTTGCATGGTCACAGTTGAAATTTTTGCTGAAATACACATGCCATTAGCCAAAATCCATACACAATTCAATTAACCCAACCAATAAACTAAATTAGTTTTACAAATTCCATTTTCAATGTTACAGATTCTATGAATGAACCTTTCTGGAATTTGCATTTTCAAGCAAAGTCTTAAGACTAAATCTTAGAAATCATATTTTTAAATATTAGTTTGAAAAATAATACCTTATTTTTAAATGGCATTTAGGAAATTGCCACTGAAAATAAAACACAGTATTTCAGAACAAAATACATGTCAGCAATATAACTAGAATGTTTATTAATTTTATAACTTCTTAAATTAATACCTTGAGTAATATAAAATTATTTTTCCTATTTCATATAAGAAAAAAAGGCATAAAGAATAGTAAGCAGCTTGCCCACAACCTGGTAAATGGAGGAGTGAAGTTTGAAATACAGATTTTTGATGCTGAACTAGTACTTTTAAGTATTACTTTTAATTGCATACATGATATTTTATATTTTATTCTAATGAAACTTCTTTATTTTACTGATGTTACTTTTATATTTTTCACATTTTATATTTTTCACATGTAATTTTTCTGAATTAATTTTTTAAATAATTCAAGTAAGAATTTTTGTTTCTTAGTCTAGCAATTTTACAATATTTCAGAGGCTTATATCTACATTTACCAATTAATCTAAATTCATGGTATTAGAATTTTAAAATAAAACTCTGAGGAAAAAAACATGCCTAAAGTTACATTAATAATTAAAAAGTAGAGAAAATGTTGAAACCAATTGATATGCTTAAAAAAGTATTTACAAATATTGTTTTCAAAAACTATTTTAAAATCATCGTTCTTTAATGATAGTGTATTATCATGTCAAAACTGATATTAATACCAAAAGCAAAATTTAACCATCTAGTGTAGAGAGAGAATATGAAAAAAAAGGATCTCTTCGTCTGTATGATGAGGTTTGGGGATACTGTTCTTTCTCTATTTCTCTATTTATAAAGATTTAGCTAGTATTAGACATTACCTTCAAAACAGAAGAACAAAATTTAGAAGTTATTAAATAATATCTTAAATTTAGTCATGTATTTTTAGCAAAATATGGTCGTGCTAAAATTGGGTTAAATTAATGAAGTGTAAGTATTAAAATTAAAATTATACTGTTTGAATATATGTAAAGCAAACAAAAGTAGCCAAGCGATATTCAGTAAACTCAAAATTTGCAGGATCAAAAATCTAAAAGAGATACACCTTACTACCAATACATAAATGTAGGGAACATGCAAGAAAACTTCACTGGTACAGTTTTGAGGTTTAGGATGCCATAAGTAGAGTCTTAGAAGAACTCTGGATATAAAATGAGTGAATGGTAAGATGCAGAAATGTATTGTGCCACCTTGGATTTTGTTTTTTCAGTTGATACTTTGCAATTTTTGCGTCCCTATGACTACCATGTAAAACATACAGTTGAAAATGTAAGTTGATGTCAAGAATGATGTCCTGTTTCAAGGGCATCTTGAGGGAGAAAGTCACTTTCTTACAAGTAGTTCTTGGACTAGATATCTAAGAAGCGGCAGGTGGGTGTTAAGAAAAATTATTTCTCCTACGTTTTTGTGTATTTTAATCATTAAATAGCTTTTATTTTTTTATAAGTTAATGATTTGTTTATTTCATATGGGAGTAGGAAGCTGAACATTTAAAAATGATTTTACATTAATTTTTAAATTTAAGTTGGGATGATACTTCTAAGGGTGAGAACTAAAATCCAAATAGATCAAATAAATAAGCTTTCTTATGGAAGATCACTGCAAATTTCATAAGCACCCACAAAGTGTTATGAAAATTCAAATGTCATCTAAGAGACAATTCTACACCCTTCATTGAAGCTATAGAATAAATGTTAAATGATGCTTATTCCTTGTAAGGCATAGAATTGCTTTATTATTTTAAACAACCAGTGAAATCCGGATGGTGGAGATGCCTAGAAATTCACATTGGCCAGTGTCTTTTAACAATCTGCTCTGGGGCATTTGTGATATTTTGTGCCATATTTCAGCCTTATTCCAAGCTTGAAATGTGGCACAATAGTCACTATGAGCAACGGGCATTTCATGGCCATCTGGCATTTTTTGGCGAAGTACAGTCCTAATTTCATAATGCTCTAAGAAATAGTAACATATGTTTGGTGTAGCAGTCTATCCAAAATGGATAAACCAATTCATTGTAATTCTAGAATTCTACTAATCCTGGTAATGCAAATGCTGTGGAACACTGTTTCATTGTGTGTATGTGTGTGTGTGCATTGGTAATCCTTTAAAAGTGAACACATTTGTATTTTTCTATGAAAGTAAAAATGCTCTTTGAAAAACACACACACACACACAAACCCAAAGCAAACCAAAATTACACAAAGGTTCAAAGGGAATAAGGAGAAAAAGATTCTTTTTTCACTACTCCTAAGCAGTTTCCCAGTCCAACTCCTGAGAGGTATAATGCAACATTATACAAATTATATACAGAGGCAGACCCATACATATAAAATTGCAAATGTGTTTTAGATAAGCAAGATATTACACAGAATATTTCTCTGCAACTGTGTCTAATTTATCTAATATACATTTCATTTTTTTTTTAAGATTTTTATTTATTTGTCAGAGAGAGAGAGCACAAGCAGAGGGAGCAGCAGAGGGAGAGGGAGAAGCAGGCTCCTCACTGAGCAAGGATCCCGATGTGGGACTCGATCCCAGGACCCTGGGATCATGACCTGAGCCGAAGGCAGACACTTAACGACTGAGCCACCCAGGCGTCCCTATACATTTCATTTTTAACATCAGTATATATAGATCTAACACAATCCTTTATATTGCTTTATAGTTCTCCATTTGTAGGCTATATTAAAACTACAGAATTTACTTACTTCAACCTATATTAGTAGTCATTTTGTTTCTAGGGCTTTGGTTTTCGGGGCAATTATAAATACTATTTCAGTATATATGTAAGTGTATATCTGTGTCCTTGGTGCAGTAGATTACTTTAGATTACTATTAACAGTAGAACTTTCTACTTTTTCAATTAAATAAAGAAAGTGAGCAGGCCCACAAAGCTAGACAATTTTTACTTTAGTTTATGGACTCAGACATAGATACAGAAAATATTGAACATCTTGAACATATTTGGAATCATTGTAGGCACGTTATATTATAAAATTAAATATACACTCCAATCGCCTGTAGCACTAGTATTTTTCTTAACCTAAAGCCTACTTTGTCAAATAGTAGTACATATACAAAGCTTTATTTTGGCTGTTATTTTCACAATATATATTTTATATCTTTCTATTCTCACATTTTCTGTGTCCCAACTAAAAACTAAGTGTTTTTTATGCACAGTATTTTTTTTTCATTTCTTTGGATTTCAGCAGCTTGATTATGATGTGTTTGGGTATAATTTTTTTTTTTTAATCAATTCTTACAGGGGTTTATTGTGCTTCAGGAGTCTGGAGGTTAATGTCTATCATGAGTTTCAGAAAATGTTCAGCTAGTGATTCTTCAAGTATTTTCACTAAAATTATATGCATTTTAGCCTCTTTTTTTTTTCAGCTTCTCACATGTTCCTTACCACTGCCACATGCGCGTGCACACACACACACTTCTTTTCTGTATTATCAATTCTCATTTCCCTTTGTTTCTGTGTATCCAATGCATTGAAGTTGTCTTCTGCTGGGTCTAGCCTGCTCTTAAAGTGACATGTTGGACTCTTAATTTCATTTAATAAATTCTAAAATTTCCATTTAAATCCCTTTTAGAGAATCAAATATTCTGGTACAAATCTCTGTTATGTCTTCAGCACATAAGAAAACTGAATTATCTCTAGAAGAAGGTAAATTACTGTAGGGGCCGAGGGCAGGCCACTCCAAGATGGACCACCTTGGCATAAAGATAATTTTGAGATAGAAAGCAATCAAACCCCAACAGATTCAGGAAAAGCTCTTTACCTTCCTCACAACTGCCTAAAAAACAGTTTAAATAGAGTACCTGCCCCAGGAAGAAGGTTATCACCATATATAACTATGTTATTTGACAAACTATGTGTGGTAGACAGGGAGGAACCTAGTGAGGCCTGTTTGACAAAGTCCTCTATGCCCCATTGTTTCTGAGGGACCCAGCAAATATTTGTTTTTCAATATTTTTTTCATCTTCCTATGAATTGCATTCCTTCCCTTTGAAGTCCCAGGCCTCTACCCCCTTCTTCTTAGTTCAAAATTACATTTATACATCATTTTGCCTGGACTGTCTTTGGAATTTCCATGTCTGTATGGATTCCCCATACATGTGAAATTAAATTTGGATTTTCTCCTGTTAACCTGTCTCATGTCAATTTGATTCTTAGTCCAGCTGCTAGAAGGACCTTTAATGGGACAAGATATTCTTGCCCTCCAGCATCACCCACATCTCAATATCTTAATAATGTTTCATGTGTAACATTCAGTCCTGAATCAAAAGTGTGTCTTATAGGCCCATAGGTACTTCTGACCCACTTACTCCTGGTAAGATCAGGCTATAGAGACTTCACAAATAATAGCATCTGCCTGAAGACTTGCTTCTCACTGCTTTAATAATCACTGTTCTAATAGGTTATATTTTACTACTAAATCCTATAAATTTAAAAGAGTCTTTGGGTTTTCCCACAGGGACATACTTCTGTGCTGCCATTTTTTGCTGTGGTGGCTGCCCACGTGGTCATGGTGCTCTTTGTCTTGGAGGCATTTATGTTCAATGTAAACAACTGGAAAACATATATTAAAAGCAAGAAAACTTAAAATTCCCCATAATTACGCCACCCAGAAATAACTGCTATTTTGGTTTATATTCCATGTGCAGTTTTGAAAATCATTTCTCAGTGCTAGTTTAATATACCTTACGGTTTAAGTGAAAATTCTGCCAGTTTAACCTGACTGCTAATGGCAGTTTTTCACATGAGTGATTGTTTGATTTAGATAAAGTCTATTTTATCTCTAATCTTTTAGCTACTCACCCATATTCTAATAATATCCTATTATTGATCATCCTAAAACAATGCCCTTTACTTAAGCATTTGTCATGACCCATCCCCTATACCATTTTTATGTCATAGACTGAACTAAAGACGTGGAGAGTCTGTTAGGTATAAACCAAATAAAGATATTTGTTTTTATTTGTTGAGAAAAATAAATTATAAGAGTGTGTGGTTATTTGGGGTATGTTTTTAGTCTTGCTAATGGTTAAGTATCCTCTACAATTTAAACATCTTTTTTAAGCAGTTATACCAAATATAAAGTGTTAAAAATATTTGAGCTGCGAGTATTATGTAGGATTTTAGGCAGTCCCATCTTGGCATGTCCTGACATACTTAGAACTGCTGTTCATCTAATTTCTTCTTATATAGTACCAAAGTTTCAGTCATGTTTTTGGGACCTTATGCTCTGTTTATGAAATATTAGCATCTATACTGTTAGATCATTTTGTTGATTTTAGATATTTGCTGAATTGAAAATGATATGTGTATTTTTCTTCAAGTATTTAAATCATGGATACATGCAAAAACAATTGAAATTGCTACTAGGGAAAAAGTATCCACCTTATGCAAATATATGCACTGCAAGTGTTTTAAAATTAGAATCAAATACTGACATTGATATTTAAAATGATTGCAAAATAGGCTTGTTTTCAAACCACTTTTTTTCTCCCTAGGTTTTAACTGTTAACTCACTAGTCACTGCTATTTTTAACTATATTAAACAACATTAGGTATTTGAAAAGTAGATTTATTTTTCTACATTTTTTCTGGTTTCTTCAAGTATAGTGTATACACTTGATAATGCAAAGAAAGAAAAGCTAAATTTTGAACCCTTATAAATGTCTTTGCAAAGGAATATATTAAATATTGTTTCAAAATTGACCTAAGAGAGTAGTAGCCTTAATTAGGAATTGTAACTTGAAGTGTCAGTAACAGCTGCTGGTTTTGCACCATTTACTGTAAATAACATAAATTTTTTGTCATTAGATAAGTATATTAGAAAGAAGAAAAACTGATAACTAATGATCTATGACCTATTTATTAAAATGTTTGAGAGGTAGAGACAATAAAATGCATTAATATAATTGTATAGCTAGATGACTTTTTACATTAATATACACCTATTTTACCATCACCCATCTCAAGATATTTCCAGCACCTTCTAAGTTTTTCTCAATCGGTTCCCAACAGAGTAGATCCTAACACCATAAATTAATTTTGGCTATTCTTGAATGTCTTATTAATGATATCATAGAATATATATGTGCCTACTTCTTTTTTCAATGTTGTTTATGTAAAAACAGTTCATTTTTTTAAATTTCTTCTTTTGTTTAATTGTCTTTGTAAGGTATTGCTTTGTATGAATATACAATAATTTAATGACGCGTTCTACCACTAATGGACATTTGGGCGGTCTTCGCTTTTTGATTGTTATGAATAAGATGCTAGGAAAATAATTTCACTTTTTTATGGACATCGACACTCATTTTTTGTGTACATACCTATGAGTATAAATGCTGGATCATAAAATAGGCATATATTTAGTTTTAACAGGTAGTGCCAAAGAGTTTTCCAAAACTATGGTATGGATTTTTACTTCTATCAAGAAAATTATAGGAGTTCTTGTGGCTTCATATTCTATCCAACACATGGTTTTACCAGCGTTTAATTATAATTCCAGTGTGTATGTTCGTTCTTTTGGTTTGATAAATACTTATTGAATAAGTACCTCTCTGGAATAACTTTTTCTTACTCTTGCAGGCCATTTGACATCCTCATTAACTCATTTTATTTAAATTAGGTTATTTGTTAGGAATGCAAGTTGGTACAGCCACTTCGGAAAACAGTGTGGAGGTTCCTCAAAAATTTAAATATAGAGCTACCCTATGACCCAGCAATTGCACTCCTGGGTATTTACCCCAAAGACACAGATGTAGTGAAAAGAAGGGCCATATGCACCCCAATGTTCATAGCAGCAACATTGGCAATAGCCAAACTGTGGGAAGAGCCAAGATGCCCTTCAACAGATGAATGGGTAAAGAAGATGTGGTCCATATATATAATGGAATATTACTCAGCCATCAGAAAAGATGAATACCCAACTTTTACATCAACATGGATGGGACTGGAGGAGATTATGTGAAGTGAAATAAATCAAGCAGAGAAAGTCAATTATCATATGGTTTCACTTATTTGTGGAACATAAGGAATAGCATGGAGGACATTAGGAGAAGGAAGGCAAAAATGAAGGGGGGGTGGAATCGGAGGGAGAGATGAACCATGAGAGACTATGGACTCTGAGAAACAAACAGGGTTTTAGAGGGGAGGGGGGAGGGGGGATTGGTTAGCCCAGTAATGTGTATTAAGGAGAGCACATACTACATGGAGCACCGGGTGTTATACGAAAACAATGGATTGTGGATCACTACATCAAAAACTAATGATGTATGGTGACTAACATAACATAATAAAATTAAAGAAAAAGTTAATGATATGAATATGCTGTCCTTTTAAAAATCCATTTAAAATATACTAGATCATTAAACATGTTTAAAAATAAAAATATACTAGACCCTTACAAATTAAATATAAAACCTCCTTCCCAAACATCAAAAAAAAATTAAGTTATTTGTTCAGTATCTTATTAAGTTATGAGATAAAGGTCTAGATAGAATATTTCACTCAGATATTTGTACTGCAAATACTTTCTGTTTATGCCTTGTTCCTTATCTTCATGCAATTTTTATTCAAGAAGTGTTATCTATTTTAGTGATGTGCTAATGATCCATTTTTCTTTTATGATTATTGCTTTCTATGATTTGTTTAATATTTGTCTACTCTGTGTAGTATTCTCCATTTTTAAAAATAATTGTTTAAGCTTTAATATTTGCTTCTTGAATATTCATCACCTCTACTTGAAACACTCTCATATCTTGAAATACAGAGTACTACTCTCCTCTCTTTTTCTATTTCCATTTATCTCAGTTCAATTGCTGTCTATTCTGTGTCTGTCTCCTCTTTAGTTGATGAAGCTTGGTTTTTCTTGTGTGTTCCTTTGTGTTTATTCTCTCAGGATTCTCCTCTGTTAATAGTGATTTTCACAGACACTTATGTTCTGATGGCTCCTGAGTATGTTTCTTGAACTCTTGCTTTCCTTCCTAGATGCAAATATGTATCTTTCCACTGTTTCAAAGAAATATTTCTCCCATAGTCATCTCTTATGATTTCACAGAACATAGAGTTAAAAAGAGAAGTTGACAAAGTAAGGTAGTTTTAGAGAATAGATATTCAGAGCCAGATAGCCTGCTTTAGATTTCAGTTAAATAACTTAACCAGCTGGATGCCTTGGACAAGTCTTTTAAGCTTTCTGCTCCTCTTCTCTTGTGTAGAAGGGAATTATAATAGGAAGAGAAATGGAGACTGTTGTGCATAGACACCAGCGTAGAATATCCATTATGGGAACATGCAATATCAGCAGTATGAGAGACTAATTAAATTTATGTACACACTGCTAAGATAAGGAGAGTGGGAAAAATGGCACTGAGTTCATATTTGTTTTCCTTTTCTTATAGAAACCAGTCATAGAAGTCTAGTGGAAATTCTCTGCTTTTCCATAAATAACACTCACCTACTGTGTCGTGTTTTATTGATTCCCATTGCCATGCCGCATTCCACTATTTTAATTGTTGTGGTGTGAATAAAAACTTATATAGATATAGGTGAATCCTATTATTTCATTAATTTACTCTCTATTCCCTTACCCATTCATTTTTACATTCACTCACATATTCAATAAAACTTTCATTAGTTGTCTTCTATTTGGCAATCTCTAAATTTCTGAGTAGGGAATTTTAAAAAAATAGATTAGCATGATTAAGATAAAGAAAAATGAGAAATTTCAAGGTAAACTGTTCATATATTCTGAATGAACAGACATGCTGAAGACATAGGCTAGGATCATTTGATATGGGAGTGATAATAAGATTTATGTTTTACTGACATAACGTTTATGTGTTCTTGCTATGATCCACATACTACTAAGTGGCCAGTCCAATGGCCGTTAGTACTAGTTGCCAATACATTCATTTTCAATAACAGTCATTGAATATTTTCCAAACAGCCATGTTTTAATGTCTCATCTCATTCCTTGCAGCCACAGTGACTTTATGGCATAGTCTTTCACAATAAAGCATAAGCCACATACTGCTAGAGATTTCTGAAAAATATGTTTCCTTTCCTCATACAGGTGTGACTTTGTGTTTTATCCTCCTTGGTTCTTCTCCCCTGTTCTCCCTGCCTCAAAAATGGATGCAGTGTCTAGAGCTGCAGTATCCAACTAAAATCATGAGGAAAAAAAGCCACATACTGAAGGATGTTGAAGCAGAAAGTTCCCATCATTGAACTTTATATTTGAAAAGATAAACATTGTAATTTAAACCACTTTTAATCAGCTTTATTGTTACATATGAAAAAGTGCATTACAATTAGTGGAGTAAATAAATCATTCAGAGGTCCTCAGTCTGACCCTACCCTCACTATCCAGCTATTTAGACAGAAGACTTTCACACTGAGGATCTAATCGCATATAAAAATTAGATGTAAATAAAATGTGGGTCACCCATGACACCTTCGAAATTCTATGAAATAAAGTCTCTGTGGGATGGGGATGGAAAGAAGGGAAAGAGTTAAAAAGGCAGGAGGGGGAGAAGGAAGATGGGGAATAAGGAATGATGAACAAGGGGGTAAGAGATAAGATATGACCCATTAGTAGTCAGGAAAACATTGTATAAAACCTTTAGACAAAGGAATTCAACAATATAAAGCACATATGACAGTAATTTAGGAAAGTGATGGTTTAAGTGAACCAGGAAAACTGAAGGGTCCATCTACATAGAATGATGTTTCCTCCAGTAACTGGTTCCTTTGGAGAGAGCATGAGGAATGAAAGTGATCAGATTGATCTCAGGAGCAGAGACTGTGACACTCTGGAGACCAAACTGAGAATCTTGGGTTTCATATTGTTTAATACAAACACCATGGACATTTCCTACTGGCTCTCTTGAGTTCTTAAAGGAACTGTAATGTGAAAAACATGATTGAGTAAATTATTCCAAGTGGTCATTTCAAGATGCAAATATTTTGTGAGTAATGGGGAAAGAATACATGGATTCCCTGTTATCCAGGTTAATTATTGTGCTGAAGCAGTAAGAAGACAGAGTCTAATGTCATCCCCAGGTCAATTCTCACATGAACATTTTTTATATTCTGGATAAACTGAAAGATCACAAAATTCTCTAGTGAACATTCAAGGTGATGGCTTACTCATTGGAGAAGAATATATCTTTCCCAGAATGCCATATGTTCCAACAAGGTGCTATTCCCATTGCTAACATGGCATGAAAGCACTGAGAGCCGAGAAGCTTTTAGGAATGGCCAATAAAAGCCCTAAGAACATTAATGAAAACTAAACAATACCTTAAAAAACAAACCAGTGTATCTCAAATAATGTTTTATGGCTCCTTGTTTTCCTGTGCCTATCTTTGGAAATATGATAGCATACAGAAATTGCTTAACTAAAGAAATGCAACAGAATCTTAAACTAATGGGTATGTTATGCTATGCTTTAACTTAATGATGTGGCACTTTTGGACTATCCCACTTTATATGTAAATTTCTCTAACCCTTGTAAATGGAAAATCACATATAGACTATGAAACATCATCGTGCTGCATAAAAATTATATCAAAATAGTTTTTCTTGATGACATGCATCCATTAGAAGGAGCCCATAAAAATGTTATAAACATATTTGGATCTGCTAGGTGATGATTTTTCCTGACAAGCTAATGTGCTGTGCTATAAGTAGAAATGGAGTAATATTGTTGAAAAGAACAAAATGACTTTGGTATCTTTTATGCCAAGAAAATCTCAAGGAAAAAAAACAGTACACTCTCCAAAATCCCTGCAGTTCAGATAGCCCCTGGAGAATCACAAATTTTCATGATATTTTTACATGTGCTATCTAGATTGATAGAAAATATAATGATGGAGATAGAATTTTTTAAAATTTTCATTTAAGAAATTCAAACTTGCTAAGATTGTCACTGCTTTTATGATAAACAATTTCCCTCTGAGTTTTCTATAACTGGACTAATACTTTTGCAGAACTGAAAAATTTAAGATACATGTGTCAATTTTCTATGAATATCATCTTAAAATCTCCTATATTTACTTAATTTTAATCCTACCTTAGGCAGGATTTTGTGTAGCATTTACATATAAGATAAATCTTTGAGGGCGCCTGGGTGGCTCAGTTGGTTAAGCGACTGCCTTCGGCTCAGGTCATGGTCCCGGAGTCCTGGGACCAAGTCCCACATCGGGCTCCCGGCTCAACGGGGAGCCTGCTTCTACCTCTGACCCTCTCCCCTCTCATGCTGTTTCTCTCTCTCTCTCTCTCAAATAAATAAATAAATAAATAAATTTAAAAAAAAGATAAATCTTTGAAAGCTTGACTAAATTCTTAGGAACCTGATAAAGAGTTCAATAATCATTCTTTTTTTTTTTTGCCATTTAAACATAATATTCAAATTCTAAGTATACACTCAGCTAAAACTGAAAACTGATAAGCTTGTAAACCAGCCTGTGTAGAAAGTTTTAGACACCTTTTTTTTTTTTTAAAAGATTTTATTTATTTATTTGACAGAGAGACACAGCGAAAGAGGGAACACAAGCAGGGGGAGTGGGAGAGGGAGAAGCAGGCTTCCCACAGAGCAGGGAGCCCGATGTGGGGCTCGATCCCAGGACCCCGGGACCATGACCCGAGCCGAAGGCAGACGCTCAACAACTGAGCCACCCAGGTGCCCCTAGACACCTTTTAATAGAGAAACTTCCAATTCAATTCATAACTATAAACAGAAAAATAAAAGACAAAAGAAATATCATATATGGCAAATGTTAACCCACAAGATTGCAAAGTTTAATTAAACATTATTTTATATTTTTAAAAAATATTTACGTAGTTAGTAAAATATAAGCAGTGCTTCCAATTTTGGAAACATGAGAGCCTAATCAAAATGATATTCATTCCCAACTTGCAAATAATATGAGTATACTAGCTCATTAGTTACTAAAGTAATCATAAATGCATTGCGAAATTTGGTTTGGTGAAGACAATTTTATTAAGAGACAGCAGGCCATGATTTATGGCAGTGTGATGGCTTCAATTCCATATGAATGACCAATGGCCATTGGAATTTGAGGTAGATAGGAAGTCAGGAGAATTGTACTTAGGCTTGGGCAAACTCAACAGTCAGGATTCAGACTACAGTATAAAGTCAAGGCTCTGGAAGCTTTCCATGAATTGACAAAGAAATTAAAGATTAGTAAATTAATTAATTAATTAGCATAAGTTCCTTAAAAGCTAAAGTAAGTCGGTCATAGCATGCAACAGAGGACAAAAAATTCTCTCTCTTTTTCTCTCACGTGCACATACACACACACACACACAAACGTATTAAAAGCTTGGTAGGAATTAACCAAAACGTGTATCACATATTGGCATGTAGTCCAATAGTTTTTTAAACTTAAAGATCAAGAATTCCCAGGCTGAGTAATTATTTCAGCAGCCAATTCCAGGCTGTTAAAACCCCAACCACACATAGCAGTGGGAAGAAAGAAAGAATGAGAGAATAAAAGAAAGAAAGAAAATGAAAAGAAAATGTATTTCTAAAAGTGCTTTAAATCTATTTCAATTCAGAATTTGTTGTGGAGCAATATGTAACAAAATAAACTAAAAAGAGAAAGCAATCTCTATAACATTAATTTCACACATAAAATATGGAGAAAAACAAATAGTCCTAACATGTACAGAGGCAAAGGTCCAAAAATTAAAATTTGAAATTTCATAATCATGTTATATATGTAATTTAAAATAGATTTGAAATTAATTTAAATTATTATTTTAAATTTCAGATTTTACTTCAGCATGAAATAGTAAAACCTAACATAGATATATCCAAATAGCTAACTTAAAAATAAAATCCAACTGGTACTCAAAGAGTTAATTAGACCTGGATGGAATTGTCATTGGAAATATATTTATGGAAATCACTCAGATACATACAGAATTTTTTTTTTATGGGGAGATTAAAGAACATGATAAAATAAGAAAATCTAATAAAGTCTTTTTAGGAGACTCAGGGGGGGGAAAAGGGAAGAATGGGAAGAAACAATATTTAAATAGATAATGACTAACATTTTTTGGAATGAATAAATGTACTAGTTGAAACTAAATACTGAGAACAATAAAAATCCATAAAAGTAAAATCATACATACAAATACTGAAAATAGAAATTACTAGTGGAAAAGAGATTGTAAGATTTTAAAAGTAATGAAAGAGAGACAGAGAGAGAAAAAGGATTACCTATAAAAGACAAAATATTAGAATGAAAAAGGCTTTTCATTAATAACAACAAAAAGCCAACACCAATAGAACTGCTTCTTTAAAAAATGAGATAAACAAGGGTCATATTGCAGTTTTGTATCTAGCTCAACTATCTCCAATAGTATGGGGAAAAAACTAAGACAGACAAACTGAGAACATTTACTAATAGTTCCTTACTGAAAGAATTAGCAAGGATAGATTTGAGAGAGAAAGAAATTAAAGGAAGCGGGAGCCTGCTTCTCCCTCTCCCATCCCCCTGCTTGTGTTCCCTCTCTCGCTGTGTCTCTCTCTGTCAAATAAATAA